>NW_026776603.1:0-83060 GCF_030936135.1 Gavia stellata | reverse complement strand
TGGTTACCAGTGGGAGATGAGGACCAGCTACAGCTTTCAGGGCTGGCACCTTTAGTGTAGGAGCAATCTCTGGACGTTCGCAATTTCGGTGTTGAGCTCTGACGTGAATTAGCGAGAGGAAGCGATGATACGTCTGGACCTTTGCGTGTCTAAACCAGTTCAGAGGCCAAGTGTTTGTGGTTCGTTTGAGAGGTTACCAGTGGGAGATGAGGACCAGCCACAGCTTTCAGGGCTGGCACCTTTAGTGTAGGAGCAATCTCTGGACGTTCGCAATTTCGGTGTTGAGCTCTGACGTGAATTAGCGAGAGGAAGCGATGATACGTGTGGACCTTTGAGTGTCTTAACAAGTTCAGAGGCCAAGTGTTTGTGGTTCGTTTGAGAGGTTACGAGTGGGAGATGAGGACCAGCAAGAGCTTTCAGGGCTGGCACCTTTAGTGTAGGAGCAATCGCTGGACGTTCGCAATTTCAGTGTTGAGCTCTGACGTGAATTAGCGAGAGGAAGCGATGATACGTCTGGACCTTTGAGTGTCTAAACAAGTTCAGAGGCCAAGTGTTTGTGGTTCTTTTGAGAGGTTACCAGTGGGAGATGAGGACCAGCCACAGCTTTCAGGGCTGGCACCTTTAGTGTAGGAGCAATCGCTGGACGTTCGCAATTTCGGTGTTGAGCTCTGACGTGAATTAGCGAGAGGAAGCGATGATACGTCTGGACCTTTGCGTGTCTAAACAAGTTCAGAGGCCAAGTGTTTGTGGTTCGTTTGAGAGGTTACCAGTGGGAGATGAGGACCAGCAAGAACTTTCAGGGCTGGCACCTTTAGTGTAGGAGCAATCGCTGGACGTTCGCAATTTCGGTGTTGAGCTCTGACGTGAATTAGGGAGAGGAAGCGATGATACGTCTGGACCTTTCACTGTCTAAACAAGTTCAGAGGCCAAGTGTTTGTGGTTCGTTTGAGAGGTTACCAGTGGGAGATGAGGACCAGCCACAGCTTTCAGTGCTGGCCCCTTTAGTGTAGGAGCAATCGCTGGACGTTCGCAATTTCGGTGTTGAGCTCTGACGTGAATTAGCGAGAGGAAGCGATGATACGTCTGGACCTTTTAGTGTCTAAACAAGTTCAGAGGCCAAGTGTTTGTGGTTCGTTTGAGAGGTTACCAGTGGGAGATGAGGACCAGCCACAGCTTTCAGGGCTGGCACCTTTAGTGTAGGAGCAATCGCTGGACGTTCGCAATTTCGGTGTTGAGCTCTGACGTGAATTAGCGAGAGGAAGCGATCATACGTCTGGACCTTTGCGTGTCTAAACAAGTTCAGAGGCCAAGTGTTTGTGGTTCGTTTGAGAGGTTACCAGTGGGAGATGAGGACCAGCTACAGCTTTCAGGGCTGGCACCTTTAGTGTAGGAGCAATCTCTGGACGTTCGCAATTTCGGTGTTGAGCTCTGACGTGAATTAGCGAGAGGAAGCGATGATACGTCTGGACCTTTGCGTGTCTAAACCAGTTCAGAGGCCAAGTGTTGGTGGTTCGTTTGAGAGGTTACCAGTGGGAGATGAGGACCAGCCACAGCTTTCAGGGCTGGCACCTTTAGTGTAGGAGCAATCTCTGGACGTTCGCAATTTCGGTGTTGAGCTCTGACGTGAATTAGCGAGAGGAAGCGATGATACGTCTGGACCTTTGAGTGTCTAAACAAGTTCAGAGGCCAAGTGTTTGTGGTTCGTTTGAGAGGTTAGCAGTGGGAGATGAGGACCAGCCACAGCTTTCAGGGCTGGCACCTTTAGTGTAGGAGCAATCGCTGGACATTCGCAATTTCAGTGTTGAGCTCTGACGTGAATTAGCGAGAGGAAGCGATCATACGTCTGGACCTTTGCGTGTCTAAACAAGTTCAGAGGCCAAGTGTTTGTGGTTCTTTTGAGAGGTTACCAGTGGGAGATGAGGACCAGCCACAGCTTTCAGGGCTGGCACCTTTAGTGTAGGAGCAATCGCTGGACGTTCGCAATTTCAGTGTTGAGCTCTGACGTGAATTAGCGAGAGGAAGCGATGATACGTCTGGACCTTTGAGTGTCTAAACAAGTTCAGAGGCCAAGTGTTTGTGGTTCGTTTGAGAGGTCACCACTGGGAGATGAGGACCAGCAAGAACTTTCAGGGCTGGCACCTTTAGTGTAGGAGCAATCGCTGGACGTTCGCAATTTCGGTGTTGAGCTCTGACGTGAATTAGCGAGAGGAAGCGATGATACGTCTGGACCTTTGCGTGTCTAAACAAGTTCAGAGGCCAAGTGTTTGCGGTTCGTTTTAGAGGTTACCAGTGGGAGATGAGGACCAGCAAGAGCTTTCAGGGCTGGCACCTTTAGTGTAGGAGCAATCGCTGTACGTTCGCAATTTCGGTGTTGAGCTCTGACGTGAATTAGCGAGAGGAAGCGATGATACGTCTGGACCTTTGCGTGTCTAAACAAGTTCAGAGGCCAAGTGTTTGTGGTTCGTTTGAGAGGTTACCAGTGGGAGATGAGGACCAGCCACAGCTTTCAGGGCTGGCCCCTTTAGTGTAGGAGCAATCACTGGACGTTCACAATTTCGGTGTTGAGCTCTGACGTGAATTATCGAGAGGAAGCGATGATACGTCTGGACCTTTGAGTGTCTAAACAAGTTCAGAGGCCAAGTGTTTGTGGTTCGTTTGAGAGGTTACCAGTGGGAGATGAGGACCAGCCACAGCTTTCAGGGCTGGCACCTTTAGTGTAGGAGCAATCGCTGGACGTTCGCAATTTCGGTGTTGAGCTCTGACGTGAATTAGCGAGAGGAAGCGATGATACGTCTGGACCTTTGAGTGTCTAAACAAGTTCAGAGGCCAAGTGTTTGAGGTTCGTTTGAGAGGTTACCAGTGGGAGATGAGGACCAGCAAGAGCTTTCAGGGCTGGCACCTTTAGTGTAGGAGCAATCGCTGGACGTTCGCAATTTCAGTGTTGAGCTCTGACGTGAATTAGCGAGAGGAAGCGATGATACGTCTGGACCTTTGAGTGTCTAAACAAGTTCAGAGGCCAAGTGTTTGTGGTTCTTTTGAGAGGTTACCAGTGGGAGATGAGGACCAGCCACAGCTTTCAGGGCTGGCACCTTTAGTGTAGGAGCAATCGCTGGACGTTCGCAATTTCGGTGTTGAGCTCTGACGTGAATTAGCGAGAGGAAGCGATGATACGTCTGGACCTTTGCGTGTCTAAACAAGTTCAGAGGCCAAGTGTTTGTGGTTCGTTTGAGAGGTTACCAGTGGGAGATGAGGACCAGCAAGAACTTTCAGGGCTGGCACCTTTAGTGTAGGAGCAATCGCTGGACGTTCGCAATTTCGGTGTTGAGCTCTGACGTGAATTAGGGAGAGGAAGCGATGATACGTCTGGACCTTTCACTGTCTAAACAAGTTCAGAGGCCAAGTGTTTGTGGTTCGTTTGAGAGGTTACCAGTGGGAGATGAGGACCAGCCACAGCTTTCAGGGCTGGCACCTTTAGTGTAGGAGCAATCGCTGGACGTTCGCAATTTCGGTGTTGAGCTCTGACGTGAATTAGCGAGAGGAAGCGATCATACGTCTGGACCTTTGCGTGTCTAAACAAGTTCAGAGGCCAAGTGTTTGTGGTTCGTTTGAGAGGTTACCAGTGGGAGATGAGGACCAGCTACAGCTTTCAGGGCTGGCACCTTTAGTGTAGGAGCAATCTCTGGACGTTCGCAATTTCGGTGTTGAGCTCTGACGTGAATTAGCGAGAGGAAGCGATGATACGTCTGGACCTTTGCGTGTCTAAACCAGTTCAGAGGCCAAGTGTTGGTGGTTCGTTTGAGAGGTTACCAGTGGGAGATGAGGACCAGCCACAGCTTTCAGGGCTGGCACCTTTAGTGTAGGAGCAATCTCTGGACGTTCGCAATTTCGGTGTTGAGCTCTGACGTGAATTAGCGAGAGGAAGCGATGATACGTCTGGACCTTTGAGTGTCTAAACAAGTTCAGAGGCCAAGTGTTTGTGGTTCGTTTGAGAGGTTAGCAGTGGGAGATGAGGACCAGCCACAGCTTTCAGGGCTGGCACCTTTAGTGTAGGAGCAATCGCTGGACATTCGCAATTTCAGTGTTGAGCTCTGACGTGAATTAGCGAGAGGAAGCGATCATACGTCTGGACCTTTGCGTGTCTAAACAAGTTCAGAGGCCAAGTGTTTGTGGTTCTTTTGAGAGGTTACCAGTGGGAGATGAGGACCAGCCACAGCTTTCAGGGCTGGCACCTTTAGTGTAGGAGCAATCGCTGGACGTTCGCAATTTCAGTGTTGAGCTCTGACGTGAATTAGCGAGAGGAAGCGATGATACGTCTGGACCTTTGAGTGTCTAAACAAGTTCAGAGGCCAAGTGTTTGTGGTTCGTTTGAGAGGTCACCACTGGGAGATGAGGACCAGCAAGAACTTTCAGGGCTGGCACCTTTAGTGTAGGAGCAATCGCTGGACGTTCGCAATTTCGGTGTTGAGCTCTGACGTGAATTAGCGAGAGGAAGCGATGATACGTCTGGACCTTTGCGTGTCTAAACAAGTTCAGAGGCCAAGTGTTTGCGGTTCGTTTTAGAGGTTACCAGTGGGAGATGAGGACCAGCAAGAGCTTTCAGGGCTGGCACCTTTAGTGTAGGAGCAATCGCTGTACGTTCGCAATTTCGGTGTTGAGCTCTGACGTGAATTAGCGAGAGGAAGCGATGATACGTCTGGACCTTTGCGTGTCTAAACAAGTTCAGAGGCAAAGTGTTTGTGGTTCGTTTGAGAGGTTACCAGTGGGAGATGAGGACCAGCCACAGCTTTCAGGGCTGGCCCCTTTAGTGTAGGAGCAATCACTGGACGTTCACAATTTCGGTGTTGAGCTCTGACGTGAATTATCGAGAGGAAGCGATGATACGTCTGGACCTTTGAGTGTCTAAACAAGTTCAGAGGCCAAGTGTTTGTGGTTCGTTTGAGAGGTTACCAGTGGGAGATGAGGACCAGCCACAGCTTTCAGGGCTGGCACCTTTAGTGTAGGAGCAATCGCTGGACGTTCGCAATTTCGGTGTTGAGCTCTGACGTGAATTAGCGAGAGGAAGCGATGATACGTCTGGACCTTTGAGTGTCTAAACAAGTTCAGAGGCCAAGTGTTTGAGGTTCGTTTGAGAGGTTACCAGTGGGAGATGAGGACCAGCAAGAGCTTTCAGGGCTGGCACCTTTAGTGTAGGAGCAATCGCTGGACGTTCGCAATTTCGGTGTTGAGCTCTGACGTGAATTAGCGAGAGGAAGCGATGATACGTCTGGACCTTTGCGTGTCTAAACCAGTTCAGAGGCCAAGTGTTTGTGGTTCGTTTGAGAGGTTACCAGTGGGAGATGAGGACCAGCAAGAGCTTTCAGGGCTGGCACCTTTAGTGTAGGAGCAATCGCTGGACGTTCGCAATTTCGGTGTTGAGCTCTGACGTGAATTAGGGAGAGGAAGCGATGATACGTCTGGACCTTTGAGTGTCTAAACAAGTTCAGAGGCCAAGTGTTTGTGGTTCGTTTGAGAGGTTACCAGTGGGAGATGAGGACCAGCAAGAGCTTTCAGGGCTGGCACCTTTAGTGCAGGAGCAATCGCTGGACGTTCGCAATTTCGGTGTTGAGCTCTGACGTGAATTAGCGAGAGGAAGCGATGATACGTCTGGACCTTTGCGTGTCTAAACCAGTTCAGAGGCCAAGTGTTTGTGGTTCGTTTGAGAGGTTACCAGTGGGAGATGAGGACCACCAAGAGCTTTCAGGGCTGGCACCTTTAGTGTAGGAGCAATCGCTGGACGTTCGCAATTTCGGTGTTGAGCTCTGACGTGAATTAGGGAGAGGAAGCGATGATACGTCTGGACCTTTGAGTGTCTAAACAAGTTCAGATGCCAAGTGTTTGTGGTTCGTTTGAGAGGTTACCAGTGGGAGATGAGGACCAGCCACAGCTTTCAGGGCTGGCACCTTTAGTGCAGGAGCAATCGCTGGACGTTCGCAATTTCGGTGTTGAGCTCTGACGTGAATTAGCGAGAGGAAGCGATGATACGTCTCGACCTTTGCGTGTCTAAACAAGTTCAGAGGCCAAGTGTTGGTGGTTCGTTTGAGAGGTTACCAGTGGGAGATGAGGACCAGCCACGGCTTTCAGGGCTGGCACCTTTAGTGTAGGAGCAATCGCTGGACGTTCGCAATTTCGGTGTTGAGCTCTGACGTCAATTAGCGAGAGGAAGCGATGATACGTCTGGACCTTTGCGTGTCTAAACAAGTTCAGAGGCCAAGTGTTTGTGGTTCGTTTGAGAGGTTACCAGTGGGAGATGAGGACCAGCAAGAACTTTCAGGGCTGGCACCTTTAGTGTAGGAGCAATCGCTGACGTTCGCAATTTCGGTGTTGAGCTCTGACGTGAATTAGCGAGAGGAAGCGATGATACGTCTGGACCTTTGCGTGTCTAAACTAGTTCAGAGGCCAAGTGTTTGTGGTTCGTTTGAGAGGTTACCAGTAGGAGATGAGGACCAGCCACAGCTTTCAGGGATGGCACCTTTAGTGTAGGAGCAATCGCTGGACGTTCGCAATTTCAGTGTTGAGCTCTGACGTGAATTAGCGAGAGGAAGCGATCATACGTCTGGACCTTTGAGTGTCTAAACAAGTTCAGAGGCCAAGTGTTTGTGGTTCGTTTGAGAGGTTACCAGTGGGAGATGAGGACCAGCCACAGCTTTCAGGGCTGGCACCTTTAGTGTAGGAGCAATCTCTGGACGTTCGCAATTTCGGTGTTGAGCTCTGACGTGAATTAGCGAGAGGAAGCGATGATACGTCTGGACCTTTCACTGTCTAAACAAGTTCAGAGGCCAAGTGTTTTGTGGTTCGTTTGAGAGGTTACCAGTGGGAGATGAGGACCAGCCACAGCTTTCAGTGCTGGCCCCTTTAGTGTAGGAGCAATCGCTGGACGTTCGCAATTTCGGTGTTGAGCTCTGACGTGAATTAGCGAGAGGAAGCGATGATACGTCTGGACCTTTGAGTGTCTAAACAAGTTCAGAGGCCAAGTGTTTGTGGTTCGTTTGAGAGGTTACCAGTGGGAGATGAGGACCAGCCACAGCTTTCAGGGCTGGCACCTTTAGTGTAGGAGCAATCGCTGGACGTTCGCAATTTCAGTGTTGAGCTCTGACGTGAATTAGCGAGAGGAAGCGATCATACGTCTGGACCTTTGCGTGTCTAAACAAGTTCAGAGGCCAAGTGTTTGTGGTTCGTTTGAGAGGTTACCAGTGGGAGATGAGGACCAGCTACAGCTTTCAGGGCTGGCACCTTTAGTGTAGGAGCAATCTCTGGACGTTCGCAATTTCGGTGTTGAGCTCTGACGTGAATTAGCGAGAGGAAGCGATGATACGTCTGGACCTTTGCGTGTCTAAACCAGTTCAGAGGCAAGTGTTTGTGGTTCGTTTGAGAGGTTACCAGTGGGAGATGAGGACCAGCCACAGCTTTCAGGGCTGGCACCTTTAGTGTAGGAGCAATCTCTGGACGTTCGCAATTTCGGTGTTGAGCTCTGACGTGAATTAGCGAGAGGAAGCGATGATACGTCTGGACCTTTGAGTGTCTTAACAAGTTCAGAGGCCAAGTGTTTGTGGTTCGTTTGAGAGGTTACGAGTGGGAGATGAGGACCAGCAAGAGCTTTCAGGGCTGGCACCTTTAGTGTAGGAGCAATCTCTGGACGTTCGCAATTTCAGTGTTGAGCTCTGACGTGAATTAGCGAGAGGAAGCGATCATACGTCTGGACCTTTGCGTGTCTAAACAAGTTCAGAGGCCAAGTGTTTGTGGTTCGTTTGAGAGGTTACCAGTGGGAGATGAGGACCAGCAAGAACTTTCAGGGCTGGCACCTTTAGTGTAGGAGCAATCGCTGGACGTTCGCAATTTCAGTGTTGAGCTCTGACGTGAATTAGCGAGAGGAAGCGATGATACGTCTGGACCTTTGAGTGTCTAAACAAGTTCAGAGGCCAAGTGTTTGTGGTTCTTTTGAGAGGTTACCAGTGGGAGATGAGGACCAGCCAGAGCTTTCAGGGCTGGCACCTTTAGTGTAGGAGCAATCGCTGGACGTTCGCAATTTCGGTGTTGAGCTCTGACGTGAATTAGCGAGAGGAAGCGATGATACGTCTGGACCTTTGCGTGTCTAAACAAGTTCAGAGGCCAAGTGTTTGTGGTTCGTTTGAGAGGTTACCAGTGGGAGATGAGGACCAGCAAGAACTTTCAGGGCTGGCACCTTTAGTGTAGGAGCAATCGCTGGACGTTCGCAATTTCGGTGTTGAGCTCTGACGTGAATTAGGGAGAGGAAGCGATGATACGTCTGGACCTTTCACTGTCTAAACAAGTTCAGAGGCCAAGTGTTTGTGGTTCGTTTGAGAGGTTACCAGTGGGAGATGAGGACCAGCCACAGCTTTCAGTGCTGGCCCCTTTAGTGTAGGAGCAATCGCTGGACGTTCGCAATTTCAGTGTTGAGCTCTGACGTGAATTAGCGAGAGGAAGCGATGATACGTCTGGACCTTTTAGTGTCTAAACAAGTTCAGAGGCCAAGTGTTTGTGGTTCGTTTGAGAGGTTACCAGTGGGAGATGAGGACCAGCCACAGCTTTCAGGGCTGGCACCTTTAGTGTAGGAGCAATCGCTGGACGTTCGCAATTTCGGTGTTGAGCTCTGACGTGAATTAGCGAGAGGAAGCGATCATACGTCTGGACCTTTGCGTGTCTAAACAAGTTCAGAGGCCAAGTGTTTGTGGTTCGTTTGAGAGGTTACGAGTGGGAGATGAGGACCAGCCACAGCTTTCAGGGCTGGCCCCTTTAGTGTAGGAGCAATCTCTGGACGTTCGCAATTTCGGTGTTGAGCTCTGACGTGAATTAGCGAGAGGAAGCGATGATACGTCTGGACCTTTGCGTGTCTAAACCAGTTCAGAGGCCAAGTGTTGGTGGTTCGTTTGAGAGGTTACCAGTGGGAGATGAGGACCAGCCACAGCTTTCAGGGCTGGCACCTTTAGTGTAGGAGCAATCTCTGGACGTTCGCAATTTCGGTGTTGAGCTCTGACGTGAATTAGCGAGAGGAAGCGATGATACGTCTGGACCTTTGAGTGTCTAAACAAGTTCAGAGGCCAAGTGTTTGTGGTTCGTTTGAGAGGTTAGCAGTGGGAGATGAGGACCAGCCACAGCTTTCAGGGCTGGCACCTTTAGTGTAGGAGCAATCGCTGGACATTCGCAATTTCAGTGTTGAGCTCTGACGTGAATTAGCGAGAGGAAGCGATCATACGTCCTGGACCTTTGCGTGTCTAAACAAGTTCAGAGGCCAAGTGTTTGTGGTTCTTTTGAGAGGTTACCAGTGGGAGATGAGGACCAGCCCACAGCTTTCAGGGCTGGCACCTTTAGTGTAGGAGCAATCGCTGGACGTTCGCAATTTCGGTGTTGAGCTCTGACGTGAATTAGCGAGAGGAAGCGATCATACGTCTGGACCTTTGAGTGTCTTAACAAGTTCAGAGGCCAAGTGTTTGTGGTTCGTTTGAGAGGTTACCAGTGGGAGATGAGGACCAGCAAGAACTTTCAGGGCTGGCACCTTTAGTGTAGGAGCAATCGCTGGACGTTCGCAATTTCAGTGTTGAGCTCTGACGTGAATTATCGAGAGGAAGCGATGATACGTCTGGACCTTTGCGTGTCTAAACAAGTTCAGAGGCCAAGTGTTTGTGGTTCTTTTGAGAGGTTACCAGTGGGAGATGAGGACCAGCCACAGCTTTCAGGGCTGGCCCCTTTAGTGTAGGAGCAATCGCTGGACGTTCGCAATTTCGGTGTTGAGCTCTGACGTGAATTAGCGAGAGGAAGCGATGATACGTCTGGACCTTTGAGTGTCTAAACAAGTTCAGAGGCCAAGTGTTTGTGGTTCGTTTGAGAGGTTACCAGTGGGAGATGAGGACCAGCCACAGCTTTCAGGGCTGGCCCCTTTAGTGTAGGAGCAATCGCTGGACGTTCGCAATTTAGGTGTTGAGCTCTGACGTGAATTAGCGAGAGGAAGCGATCATACGTCTGGACCTTTGAGTGTCTAAACAAGTTCAGAGGCCAAGTGTTTGTGGTTCGTTTGAGAGGTTACCAGTGGGAGATGAGGACCAGCAAGAGCTTTCAGGGCTGGCACCTTTAGTGTAGGAGCAATCGCCGGACGTTCGCAATTTCGGTGTTGAGCTCTGACGTGAATTAGCGAGAGGAAGCGATGATACTTCTGGACCTTTGCGTGTCTAAACCAGTTCAGAGGCCAAGTGTTTGTGATTCGTTTAAGAGGTTACCAGTGGGAGATGAGGATCAGCAAGAACTTTCAGGGCTGGCACCTTTAGTGTAGGAGCAATCGCTGGACGTTCGCAATTTCGGTGTTGAGCTCTGACGTGAATTAGCGAGACGAAGCGATGATACGTCTGGACCTTTTAGTGTCTTAACAAGTTCAGAGGCCAAGTGTTTGTGGTTCGTTTGAGAGGTTACCAGTGGGAGATGAGGACCAGCAAGAGCTTTCAGGGCTGGCACCTTTAGTGTAGGAGCAATCGCTGGACGTTCGCAATTTCGGTGTTGAGCTCTGACGTCAATTAGGGAGAGGAAGCGATGATACGTCTGGACCTTTGAGTGTCTAAACAAGTTCAGAGGCCAAGTGTTTGTGGTTCGTTTGAGAGGTTACCAGTGGGAGATGAGGACCAGCCACAGCTTTCAGGGCTGGCACCTTTAGTGTAGGAGCAATCGCTGTACATTCGCAATTTCGGTGTTGAGCTCTGACGTGAATTAGCGAGAGGAAGCGATGATACGTCTGGACCTTTGAGTGTCTAAACAAGTTCAGAGGCCAAGTGTTTGTGGTTCGTTTGAGAGGTTACCAGTGGGAGATGAGGACCAGCCACAGCTTTCAGGGCTGGCCCCTTTAGTGTAGGAGCAATCGCTGGACGTTCGCAATTTCGGTGTTGAGCTCTGACGTGAATTAGCGAGAGGAAGCGATGATACGTCTGGACCTTTGAGTGTCTAAACAAGTTCAGAGGCCAAGTGTTTGTGGTTCGTTTGAGAGGTTACCAGTGGGAGATGAGGACCAGCCACAGCTTTCAGGGCTGGCACCTTTAGTGTAGGAGCAATCGCTGGACGTTCGCAATTTCGGTGTTGAGCTCTGACGTGAATTAGCGAGAGGAAGCGATGATACGTCTGGACCTTTGCGTGTCTAAACAAGTTCAGAGGCCAAGTGTTTGTGGTTCGTTTGAGAGGTTACCAGTGGGAGATGAGGACCAGCAAGAGCTTTCAGGGCTGGCACCTTTAGTGTAGGAGCAATCGCTGGACGTTCGCAATTTCGGTGTTGAGCTCTGACGTGAATTAGCGAGAGGAAGCGATGATACGTCTGGACCTTTGCGTGTCTAAACAAGTTCAGAGGCCAAGTGTTTGTGGTTCGTTTGAGAGGTTACCAGTGGGAGATGAGGACCAGCCACAGCTTTCAGGGCTGGCACCTTTAGTGTAGGAGCAATCGCTGGACGTTCGCAATTTCGGTGTTGAGCTCTGACGTGAATTAGCGAGAGGAAGCGATGATACGTCTGGACCTTTGCGTGTCTAAACAAGTTCAGAGGCCAAGTGTTTGTGGTTCGTTTGAGAGGTTACCAGTGGGAGATGAGGACCAGCAAGAGCTTTCAGGGCTGGCACCTTTAGTGTAGGAGCAATCGCTGGACGTTCGCAATTTCAGTGTTGAGCTCTGACGTGAATTAGCGAGAGGAAGCGATGATACGTCTGGACCTTTGCGTGTCTAAACAAGTTCAGAGGCCAAGTGTTTGTGGTTCGTTTGAGAGGTTACCAGTGGGAGATGAGGACCAGCAAGAGCTTTCAGGGCTGGCACCTTTAGTGTAGGAGCAATCGCTGGACGTTCGCAATTTCGGTGTTGAGCTCTGACGTGAATTAGCGAGAGGAAGCGATGATACGTCTGGACCTTTGAGTGTCTAAACAAGTTCAGAGGCCAAGTGTTTGTGGTTCGTTTGAGAGGTTACCAGTGGGAGATGAGGACCAGCCACAGCTTTCAGGGCTGGCACCTTTAGTGTAGGAGCAATCGCTGGACGTTCGCAATTTCGGTGTTGAGCTCTGACGTGAATTAGCGAGAGGAAGCGATGATACGTCTGGACCTTTGAGTGTCTAAACAAGTTCAGAGGCCAAGTGTTTGTGGTTCGTTTGAGAGGTTACCAGTGGGAGATGAGGACCAGCCACAGCTTTCAGGGCTGGCACCTTTAGTGTAGGAGCAATCGCTGGACGTTCGCAATTTCGGTGTTGAGCTCTGACGTGAATTAGCGAGAGGAAGCGATGATACGTCTGGACCTTTGCGTGTCTAAACCAGTTCAGAGGCCAAGTGTTTGTGGTTCGTTTGAGAGGTTACCAGTGGGAGATGAGGACCAGCAAGAGCTTTCAGGGCTGGCACCTTTAGTGTAGGAGCAATCGCTGGACGTTCGCAATTTCGGTGTTGAGCTCTGACGTGAATTAGCGAGAGGAAGCGATGATACGTCTGGACCTTTGCGTGTCTAAACAAGTTCAGAGGCCAAGTGTTTGTGGTTCGTTTGAGAGGTTACCAGTGGGAGATGAGGACCAGCCACAGCTTTCAGGGCTGGCACCTTTAGTGTAGGAGCAATCGCTGGACGTTCGCAATTTCGGTGTTGAGCTCTGACGTGAATTAGCGAGAGGAAGCGATGATACGTCTGGACCTTTGCGTGTCTAAACAAGTTCAGAGGCCAAGTGTTTGAGGTTCGTTTGAGAGGTTACCAGTGGGAGATGAGGACCAGCAAGAGCTTTCAGGGCTGGCACCTTTAGTGTAGGAGCAATCGCTGGACGTTCGCAATTTCGGTGTTGAGCTCTGACGTGAATTAGCGAGAGGAAGCGATGATACGTCTGGACCTTTGCGTGTCTAAACCAGTTCAGAGGCCAAGTGTTTGTGGTTCGTTTGAGAGGTTACCAGTGGGAGATGAGGACCAGCCACAGCTTTCAGGGCTGGCACCTTTAGTGTAGGAGCAATCGCTGGACGTTCGCAATTTCGGTGTTGAGCTCTGACGTGAATTAGGGAGAGGAAGCGATGATACGTCTGGACCTTTGAGTGTCTAAACAAGTTCAGAGGCCAAGTGTTTGTGGTTCGTTTGAGAGGTTACCAGTGGGAGATGAGGACCAGCAAGAGCTTTCAGGGCTGGCACCTTTAGTGTAGGAGCAATCGCTGGACGTTCGCAATTTCGGTGTTGAGCTCTGACGTGAATTAGCGAGAGGAAGCGATGATACGTCTGGACCTTTGCGTGTCTAAACCAGTTCAGAGGCCAAGTGTTTGTGGTTCGTTTGAGAGGTTACCAGTGGGAGATGAGGACCAGCCACAGCTTTCAGGGCTGGCACCTTTAGTGTAGGAGCAATCGCTGGACGTTCGCAATTTCGGTGTTGAGCTCTGACGTGAATTAGGGAGAGGAAGCGATCATACGTCTGGACCTTTGAGTGTCTTAACAAGTTCAGAGGCCAAGTGTTTGTGGTTCGTTTGAGAGGTTACCAGTGGGAGATGAGGACCAGCAAGAACTTTCAGGGCTGGCACCTTTAGTGTAGGAGCAATCGCTGGACGTTCGCAATTTCGGTGTTGAGCTCTGACGTGAATTAGCGAGAGGAAGCGATGATACGTCTGGACCTTTGCGTGTCTAAACCAGTTCAGAGGCCAAGTGTTTGTGATTCGTTTAAGAGGTTACCAGTGGGAGATGAGGATCAGCAAGAACTTTCAGGGCTGGCATCTTCAGTGTAGGAGCAATCGCTGGACGTTCGCAATTTCGGTGTTGAGCTCTGACGTGGATTAGCGAGACGAAGCGATGATACGTCTGGACCTTTTAGTGTCTTAACAAGTTCAGAGGCCAAGTGTTTGTGGTTCGTTTGAGAGGTTACCAGTGGGAGATGAGGACCAGCCACAGCTTTCAGGGCTGGCACCTTTAGTGTAGGAGCAATCGCTGGACGTTCGCAATTTCGGTGTTGTGCTCTGACGTCAATTAGCGAGAGGAAGCGATGATACGTCTGGACCTTTGAGTGTCTAAACAAGTTCAGAGGCCAAGTGTTTGTGGTTCGTTTGAGAGGTTACCAGTGGGAGATGAGGACCAGCCACAGCTTTCAGGGCTGGCACCTTTAGTGTAGGAGCAATCGCTGTACATTCGCAATTTCGGTGTTGAGCTCTGACGTGAATTAGCGAGAGGAAGCGATCATACGTCTGGACCTTTGCGTGTCTAAACAAGTTCAGAGGCCAAGTGTTTGTGGTTCGTTTGAGAGGTTACCAGTGGGAGATGAGGACCAGCCACAGCTTTCAGGGCTGGCACCTTTAGTGTAGGAGCAATCGCTGGACGTTCGCAATTTCGGTGTTGAGCTCTGACGTGAATTAGCGAGAGGAAGCGATGATACGTCTGGACCTTTGAGTGTCTAAACAAGTTCAGAGGCCAAGTGTTTGTGGTTCGTTTGAGAGGTTACCAGTGGGAGATGAGGACCAGCAAGAGCTTTCAGGGCTGGCACCTTTAGTGTAGGAGCAATCGCTGGACATTCGCAATTTCAGTGTTGAGCTCTGACGTGAATTAGCGAGAGGAAGCGATCATACGTCTGGACCTTTGCGTGTCTAAACAAGTTCAGAGGCCAAGTGTTTGTGGTTCGTTTGAGAGGTTACCAGTGGGAGATGAGGACCAGCAAGAACTTTCAGGGCTGGCACCTTTAGTGTAGGAGCAGTCGCTGGACGTTCGCAATTTCAGTGTTGAGCTCTGACGTGAATTAGCGAGAGGAAGCGATGATACGTCTGGACCTTTGCGTGTCTAAACAAGTTCAGAGGCCAGGTGTTTGTGGTTCTTTTGAGAGGTTACCAGTGGGAGATGAGGACCAGCCACAGCTTACAGGGCTGGCACCTTTAGTGTAGGAGCAATCGCTGGACGTTCACAATTTCGGTGTTGAGCTCTGACGTGAATTAGCGAGAGGAAGCGATGATACGTCTGGACCTTTGAGTGTCTAAACAAGTTCAGAGGCCAAGTGTTTGTGGTTCGTTTGAGAGGTTACCAGTGGGAGATGAGGACCAGCCACAGCTTTCAGGGCTGGCACCTTTAGTGTAGGAGCAATCGCTGGACGTTCGCAATTTCGGTGTTGAGCTCTGACGTGAATTAGCGAGAGGAAGCGATGATACGTCTGGACCTTTGCGTGTCTAAACAAGTTCAGAGGCCAAGTGTTTGTGGTTCGTTTGAGAGGTTACCAGTGGGAGATGAGGACCAGCAAGAGCTTTCAGGGCTGGCACCTTTAGTGTAGGAGCAATCGCTGGTACGTTCGCAATTTAGGTGTTGAGCTCTGACATGAATTAGCGAGAGGAAGCGATGATACGTCTGGACCTTTGCGTGTCTAAACCAGTTCAGAGGCCAAGTGTTTGCGGTTCGTTTGAGAGGTTACCAGTGGGAGATGAGGACCAGCAAGAGCTTTCAGGGCTGGCACCTTTAGTGTAGGAGCAATCGCTGGACGTTCGCAATTTCGGTGTTGAGCTCTGACGTGAATTAGCGAGAGGAAGCGATGATACGTCTGGACCTTTGCGTGTCTAAACAAGTTCAGAGGCCAAATGTTTGTGGTTCGTTTGAGAGGTTACCAGTGGGAGATGAGGACCAGCCACAGCTTTCAGGGCTGGCCCCTTTAGTGTAGGAGCAATCGCTGGACGTTCGCAATTTCGGTGTTGAGCTCTGACGTGAATTAGCGAGAGGAAGCGATGATACGTCTGGACCTTTGAGTGTCTAAACAAGTTCAGAGGCCAAGTGTTTGTGGTTCGTTTGAGAGGTTACCAGTGGGAGATGAGGACCAGCAAGAGCTTTCAGGGCTGGCACCTTTAGTGTAGGAGCAATCGCTGGACGTTCGCAATTTCGGTGTTGAGCTCTGACGTGAATTAGCGAGAGGAAGCGATTATACGTCTGGACCTTTGCGTGTCTAAACAAGTTCAGAGGCCAAGTGTTTGTGGTTCGTTTGAGAGGTTAGCAGTGGGAGATGAGGACCAGCAAGAGCTTTCAGGGCTGGCACCTTTAGTGTAGGAGCAATCGCTGGACGTTCGCAATTTCGGTGTGGAGCTCTGACGTGAATTAGGGAGAGGAAGCGATGATACGTCTGGACCTTTGAGTGTCTAAACAAGTTCAGAGGCCAAGTGTTTGTGGTTCGTTTGAGAGGTTACCAGTGGGAGATGAGGACCAGCAAGAGCTTTCAGGGCTGGCACCTTTAGTGTAGGAGCAATCGCTGGACGTTCGCAATTTCGGTGTTGGGCTCTGACGTGAATTAGCGAGAGGAAGCGATGATACGTCTGGACCTTTGCGTGTCTAAACAAGTTCAGAGGCCAAGTGTTTGTGGTTCGTTTGAGAGGTTACCAGTGGGAGATGAGGACCAGCCACAGCTTTCAGGGCTGGCACCTTTAGTGTAGGAGCAATCGCTGGACGTTCGCAATTTCGGTGTTGAGCTCTGACGTGAATTAGCGAGAGGAAGCGATGATACGTCTGGACCTTTGCGTGTCTAAACCAGTTCAGAGGCCAAGTGTTTGTGATTCGTTTAAGAGGTTACCAGTGGGAGATGAGGATCAGCAAGAACTTTCAGGGCTGGCATCTTCAGTGTAGGAGCAATCGCTGGACGTTCGCAATTTCGGTGTTGAGCTCTGACGTGAATTAGCGAGAGGAAGCGATGATACGTCTGGACCTTTGCGTGTCTAAACAAGTTCAGAGGCCAAGTGTTTGTGGTTCGTTTGAGAGGTTACCAGTGGGAGATGAGGACCAGCCAGAGCTTTCAGGGCTGGCACCTTTAGTGTAGGAGTAATCGCTGGACGTTCGCAATTTCGGTGTTGAGCTCTGACGTCAATTAGCGAGAGGAAGCGATGATACGTCTGGACCTTTGAGTGTCTAAACAAGTTCAGAGGCCAAGTGTTTGTGGTTCGTTTGAGAGGTTACCAGTGGGAGATGAGGACCAGCCACAGCTTTCAGGGCTGGCACCTTTAGTGTAGGAGCAATCGCTGGACGTTCGCAATTTCGGTGTTGAGCTCTGACGTGAATTAGCGAGAGGAAGCGATGATACGTCTGGACCTTTGCGTGTCTAAACAAGTTCAGAGGCCAAGTGTTTGTGGTTCGTTTGAGAGGTTACCAGTGGGAGATGAGGACCAGCAAGAGCTTTCAGGGCTGGCACCTTTAGTGTAGGAGCAATCGCTGGACGTTCGCAAATTTCGGTGTTGAGCTCTGACGTGAATTAGCGAGAGGAAGCGATCATACGTCTGGACCTTTGCGTGTCTAAACAAGTTCAGAGGCCAAGTGTTTGTGGTTCGTTTGAGAGGTTACCAGTGGGAGATGAGGACCAGCAAGAGCTTTCAGGGCTGGCACCTTTAGTGTAGGAGCAATCGCTGGACATTCGCAATTTCAGTGTTGAGCTCTGACGTGAATTAGCGAGAGGAAGCGATCATACGTCTGGACCTTTGCGTGTCTAAACAAGTTCAGAGGCCAAGTGTTTGTGGTTCGTTTGAGAGGTTACCAGTGGGAGATGAGGACCAGCAAGAACTTTCAGGGCTGGCACCTTTAGTGTAGGAGCAGTCGCTGGACGTTCGCAATTTCAGTGTTGAGCTCTGACGTGAATTAGCGAGAGGAAGCGATGATACGTCTGGACCTTTGCGTGTCTAAACAAGTTCAGAGGCCAGGTGTTTGTGGTTCTTTTGAGAGGTTACCAGTGGGAGATGAGGACCAGCCACAGCTTACAGGGCTGGCACCTTTAGTGTAGGAGCAATCGCTGGACGTTCACAATTTCGGTGTTGAGCTCTGACGTGAATTAGCGAGAGGAAGCGATGATACGTCTGGACCTTTGAGTGTCTAAACAAGTTCAGAGGCCAAGTGTTTGTGGTTCGTTTGAGAGGTTACCAGTGGGAGATGAGGACCAGCCACAGCTTTCAGGGCTGGCACCTTTAGTGTAGGAGCAATCGCTGGACGTTCGCAATTTCGGTGTTGAGCTCTGACGTGAATTAGCGAGAGGAAGCGATGATACGTCTGGACCTTTGCGTGTCTAAACAAGTTCAGAGGCCAAGTGTTTGTGGTTCGTTTGAGAGGTTACCAGTGGGAGATGAGGACCAGCAAGAGCTTTCAGGGCTGGCACCTTTAGTGTAGGAGCAATCGCTGGACGTTCGCAATTTAGGTGTTGAGCTCTGACATGAATTAGCGAGAGGAAGCGATGATACGTCTGGACCTTTGCGTGTCTAAACCAGTTCAGAGGCCAAGTGTTTGCGGTTCGTTTGAGAGGTTACCAGTGGGAGATGAGGACCAGCAAGAGCTTTCAGGGCTGGCACCTTTAGTGTAGGAGCAATCGCTGGACGTTCGCAATTTCGGTGTTGAGCTCTGACGTGAATTAGCGAGAGGAAGCGATGATACGTCTGGACCTTTGCGTGTCTAAACAAGTTCAGAGGCCAAATGTTTGTGGTTCGTTTGAGAGGTTACCAGTGGGGAGATGAGGACCAGCCACAGCTTTCAGGGCTGGCCCCTTTAGTGTAGGAGCAATCGCTGGACGTTCGCAATTTCGGTGTTGAGCTCTGACGTGAATTAGCGAGAGGAAGCGATGATACGTCTGGACCTTTGAGTGTCTAAACAAGTTCAGAGGCCAAGTGTTTGTGGTTCGTTTGAGAGGTTACCAGTGGGAGATGAGGACCAGCAAGAGCTTTCAGGGCTGGCACCTTTAGTGTAGGAGCAATCGCTGGACGTTCGCAATTTCGGTGTTGAGCTCTGACGTGAATTAGCGAGAGGAAGCGATTATACGTCTGGACCTTTGCGTGTCTAAACAAGTTCAGAGGCCAAGTGTTTGTGGTTCGTTTGAGAGGTTAGCAGTGGGAGATGAGGACCAGCAAGAGCTTTCAGGGCTGGCACCTTTAGTGTAGGAGCAATCGCTGGACGTTCGCAATTTCGGTGTGGAGCTCTGACGTGAATTAGGGAGAGGAAGCGATGATACGTCTGGACCTTTGAGTGTCTAAACAAGTTCAGAGGCCAAGTGTTTGTGGTTCGTTTGAGAGGTTACCAGTGGGAGATGAGGACCAGCAAGAGCTTTCAGGGCTGGCACCTTTAGTGTAGGAGCAATCGCTGGACGTTCGCAATTTCGGTGTTGGGCTCTGACGTGAATTAGCGAGAGGAAGCGATGATACGTCTGGACCTTTGCGTGTCTTAACAAGTTCAGAGGCCAAGTGTTTGTGGTTCGTTTGAGAGGTTACCAGTGGGAGATGAGGACCAGCAAGAGCTTTCAGGGCTGGCACCTTTAGTGTAGGAGCAATCGCTGGACGTTCGCAATTTCGGTGTTGAGCTCTGACGTGAATTAGCGAGAGGAAGCGATGATACGTCTGGACCTTTGCGTGTCTAAACAAGTTCAGAGGCCAAGTGTTTGTGGTTCGTTTGAGAGGTTACCAGTGGGAGATGAGGACCAGCCACAGCTTTCAGGGCTGGCACCTTTAGTGTAGGAGCAATCGCTGGACGTTCGCAATTTCGGTGTTGAGCTCTGACGTGAATTAGCGAGAGGAAGCGATGATACGTCTGGACCTTTGCGTGTCTAAACAAGTTCAGAGGCCAAGTGTTTGTGGTTCGTTTGAGAGGTTACCAGTGGGAGATGAGGACCAGCCACAGCTTTCAGGGCTGGCCCCTTTAGTGTAGGAGCAATCGCTGGACGTTCGCAATTTCGGTGTTGAGCTCTGACGTGAATTAGCGAGAGGAAGCGATGATACGTCTGGACCTTTGCGTGTCTAAACAAGTTCAGAGGCCAAGTGTTTGTGGTTCGTTTGAGAGGTTACCAGTGGGAGATGAGGACCAGCAAGAGCTTTCAGGGCTGGCACCTTTAGTGTAGGAGCAATCGCTGGACGTTCGCAATTTCGGTGTTGAGCTCTGACGTGAATTAGCGAGAGGAAGCGATGATACGTCTGGACCTTTGCGTGTCTAAACAAGTTCAGAGGCCAAGTGTTTGTGGTTCGTTTGAGAGGTTACCAGTGGGAGATGAGGACCAGCCACAGCTTTCAGGGCTGGCACCTTTAGTGTAGGAGCAATCGCTGGACGTTCGCAATTTCGGTGTTGAGCTCTGACGTGAATTAGCGAGAGGAAGCGATGATACGTCTGGACCTTTGCGTGTCTAAACAAGTTCAGAGGCCAAGTGTTTGTGGTTGGTTTGAGAGTTTACCAGTGGGAGATGAGGACCAGCCACAGCTTTCAGGGCTGGCCCCTTTAGTGTAGGAGCAATCGCTGGACGTTCGCAATTTCGGTGTTGAGCTCTGACGTGAATTAGCGAGAGGAAGCGATGATACGTCTGGACCTTTGCGTGTCTAAACAAGTTCAGAGGTCAAGTGTTTGTGGTTCGTTTGAGAGGTTACCAGTGGGAGATGAGGACCAGCCACAGCTTTCAGGGCTGGCACCTTTAGTGTAGGAGCAATCGCTGGACGTTCGCAATTTCGGTGTTGAGCTCTGACGTGAATTAGCGAGAGGAAGCAATGATACTTCTGGACCTTTGCGTGTCTAAACAAGTTCAGAGGCCAAGTGTTTGTGGTTCGTTTGAGAGGTTACCAGTGGGAGATGAGGACCAGCCACAGCTTTCAGGGCTGGCACCTTTAGTGTAGGAGCAATCGCTGGACGTTCGCAATTTCGGTGTTGAGCTCTGACGTGAATTAGCGAGAGCAAGCGATGATACGTCTGGACCTTTGCGTGTCTAAACAAGTTCAGAGGCCAAGTGTTTGTGGTTCGTTTGAGAGGTTACCAGTGGGAGATGAGGACCAGCCACAGCTTTCAGGGCTGGCCCCTTTAGTGTAGGAGCAATCGCTGGACGTTCGCAATTTCGGTGTTGAGCTCTGACGTGAATTAGCGAGAGGAAGCGATGATACGTCTGGACCTTTGCGTGTCTAAACAAGTTCAGAGGTCAAGTGTTTGTGGTTCGTTTGAGAGGTTACCAGTGGGAGATGAGGACCAGCCACAGCTTTCAGGGCTGGCACCTTTAGTGTAGGAGCAATCGCTGGACGTTCGCAATTTCGGTGTTGAGCTCTGACGTGAATTAGCGAGAGGAAGCGATGATACTTCTGGACCTTTGCGTGTCTAAACAAGTTCAGAGGCCAAGTGTTTGTGGTTCGTTTGAGAGGTTACCAGTGGGAGATGAGGACCAGCCACAGCTTTCAGGGCTGGCACCTTTAGTGTAGGAGCAATCGCTGGACGTTCGCAATTTCGGTGTTGAGCTCTGACGTGAATTAGCGAGAGCAAGCGATGATACGTCTGGACCTTTGCGTGTCTAAACAAGTTCAGAGGCCAAGTGTTTGTGGTTCGTTTTGAGAGGTTACCAGTGGGAGATGAGGACCAGCAAGAGCTTTCAGGGCTGGCACCTTTAGTGTAGGAGCAATCGCTGGACGTTCGCAATTTCGGTGTTGAGCTCTGACGTGAATTAGCGAGAGGAAGCGATGATACGTCTGGACCTTTGCGTGTCTAAACAAGTTCAGAGGCCAAGTGTTTGTGGTTGGTTTGAGAGGTTACCGGTGGGAGATGAGGACCAGCCACAGCTTTCAGGGCTGGCACCTTTAGTGTAGGAGCAATCGCTGGAAGTTCGCAATTTCAGTGTTGAGCTCTGACGTGAATTAGCGAGAGGAAGCGATAATACGTCTGGACCTTTGCGTGTCTAAACAAGTTCAGAGGCCAAGTGTTTGTGGTTCGTTTGAGAGGTTACCAGTGGGAGATGAGGACCAGCCACAGCTTTCAGGGCTGGCACCTTTAGTGTAGGAGCAATCGCTGGACGTTCGCAATTTCGGTGTTGAGCTCTGACGTGAATTAGCGAGAGGAAGCGATGATACGTCTGGACCTTTGCGTGTCTAAACAAGTTCAGAGGTCAAGTGTTTGTGGTTCGTTTGAGAGGTTACCAGTGGGAGATGAGGACCAGCCACAGCTTTCAGGGCTGGCCCCTTTAGTGTAGGAGCAATCGCTGGACGTTCGCAATTTCGGTGTTGAGCTCTGACGTGAATTAGCGAGAGGAAGCGATGATACGTCTGGACCTTTGCGTGTCTAAACAAGTTCAGAGGCCAAGTGTTTGTGGTTCGTTTGAGAGGTTACCAGTGGGAGATGAGGACCAGCCACAGCTTTCAGGGCTGGCCCCTTTAGTGTAGGAGCAATCGCTGGACGTTCGCAATTTCGGTGTTGAGCTCTGACGTGAATTAGCGAGAGGAAGCGATGATACGTCTGGACCTTTGCGTGTCTAAACAAGTTCAGAGGCCAAGTGTTTGTGGTTCGTTTGAGAGGTTACCAGTGGGAGATGAGGACCAGCCACAGCTTTCAGGGCTGGCACCTTTAGTGTAGGAGCAATCGCTGGACGTTCGCAATTTCGGTGTTGAGCTCTGACGTGAATTAGCGAGAGGAAGCGATGATACGTCTGGACCTTTGCGTGTCTAAACAAGTTCAGAGGCCAAGTGTTTGTGGTTCGTTTGAGAGGTTACCAGTGGGAGATGAGGACCAGCAAGAGCTTTCAGGGCTGGCACCTTTAGTGTAGGAGCAATCGCTGGACGTTCGCAATTTCGGTGTTGAGCTCTGACGTGAATTAGCGAGAGGAAGCGATGATACGTCTGGACCTTTGCGTGTCTAAACAAGTTCAGAGGCCAAGTGTTTGTGGTTCGTTTGAGAGGTTACCAGTGGGAGATGAGGACCAGCCACAGCTTTCAGGGCTGGCACCTTTAGTGTAGGAGCAATCGCTGGACGTTCGCAATTTCGGTGTTGAGCTCTGACGTGAATTAGCGAGAGGAAGCGATGATACGTCTGGACCTTTGCGTGTCTAAACAAGTTGAGAGGCCAAGTGTTTGTGGTTCGTTTGAGAGGTTACCAGTGGGAGATGAGGACCAGCCACAGCTTTCAGGGCTGGCCCCTTTAGTGTAGGAGCAATCGCTGGACGTTTGCAATTTCGGTGTTGAGCTCTGACGTGAATTAGGGAGAGGAAGCGATGATACGTCTGGACCTTTGCGTGTCTAAACAAGTTCAGAGGCCAAGTGTTTGTGGTTCGTTTGAGAGGTTACCAGTGGGAGATGAGGACCAGCAAGAGCTTTCAGGGCTGGCACCTTTAGTGTAGGAGCAATCGCTGGACGTTCGCAATTTCGGTGTTGAGCTCTGACGTGAATTAGCGAGAGGAAGCGATGATACGTCTGGACCTTTGCGTGTCTAAACAAGTTCAGAGGCCAAGTGTTTGTGGTTCGTTTGAGAGGTTACCAGTGGGAGATGAGGACCAGCCACAGCTTTCAGGGCTGGCACCTTTAGTGTAGGAGCAATCGCCGGACGTTCGCAATTTCGGTGTTGAGCTCTAACGTGAATTAGCGAGAGGAAGCGATGATACGTCTGGACCTTTGAGTGTCTAAACAAGTTCAGAGGCCAAGTGTTTGTGGTTCGTTTGAGAGGTTACCAGTGGGAGATGAGGACCAGCAAGAGCTTTCAGGGCTGGCACCTTTAGTGTAGGAGCAATCGCTGGACGTTCGCAATTTCGGTGTTGAGCTCTGACGTGAATTAGCGAGAGGAAGCGATGATACGTCTGGACCTTTGCGTGTCTAAACAAGTTCAGAGGCCAAGTGTTTGTGGTTCGTTTGAGAGGTTACCAGTGGGAGATGAGGACCAGCCACAGCTTTCAGGGCTGGCCCCTTTAGTGTAGGAGCAATCGCTGGACGTTTGCAATTTCGGTGTTGAGCTCTGACGTGAATTAGGGAGATGAAGCGATGATACGTCTGGACCTTTGCGTGCCTAAACAAGTTCAGAGGTCAAGTGTTTGTGGTTCGTTTGAGAGGTTACCAGTGGGAGATGAGGACCAGCAACAGCTTTCAGGGCTGGCACCTTTAGTGTAGGAGCAATCGCTGGACGTTCGCAATTTCGGTGTTGAGCTCTGACGTGAATTAGCGAGAGGAAGCGATGATACGTCTGGACCTTTGCGTGTCTAAACAAGTTCAGAGGCCAAGTGTTTGTGGTTCGTTTGAGAGGTTACCAGTGGGAGATGAGGACCAGCCACAGCTTTCAGGGCTGGCCCCTTTAGTGTAGGAGCAATCGCCGGACGTTCGCAATTTCGGTGTTGAGCTCTAACGTGAATTAGCGAGAGGAAGCGATGATACGTCTGGACCTTTGAGTGTCTAAACAAGTTCAGAGGCCAAGTGTTTGTGGTTCGTTTGAGAGGTTACCAGTGGGAGATGAGGACCATCCACAGCTTTCAGGGCTGGCACCTTTAGTGTAGGAGCAATCGCCGGACGTTCGCAATTTCGGTGTTGAGCTCTGACGTGAATTAGCGAGAGGAAGCGATGATACGTCTGGACCTTTGCGTGTCTAAACAAGTTCAGAGGCCAAGTGTTTGTGGTTCGTTTGAGAGGTTACCAGTGGGAGATGAGGACCAGCAAGAGCTTTCAGGGCTGGCACCTTTAGTGTAGGAGCAATCGCTGGACGTTCGCAATTTCGGTGTTGAGCTCTGACGTGAATTAGTGAGAGGAAGCGATGATACGTCTGGACCTTTGCGTGTCTAAACAAGTTGAGAGGCCAAGTGTTTGTGGTTCGTTTGAGAGGTTACCAGTGGGAGATGAGGACCAGCCACAGCTTTCAGGGCTGGCACCTTTAGTGTAGGAGCAATCGCTGGACGTTCGCAATTTCGGTGTTGACCTCTGACGTGAATTAGCGAGAGGAAGCGATGATACTTCTGGACCTTTGCGTGTCTAAACAAGTTCAGAGGCCAAGTGTTTGTGGTTCGTTTGAGAGGTTACCAGTGGGAGATGAGGACCAGCCACAGCTTTCAGGGCTGGCACCTTTAGTGTAGGAGCAATCGCTGGACGTTCGCAATTTCGGTGTTGAGCTCTGACGTGAATTAGCGAGAGGAAGCGATGATACGTCTGGACCTTTGCGTGTCTAAACAAGTTCAGAGGCCAAGTGTTTGTGGTTCGTTTGAGAGGTTACCAGTGGGAGATGAGGACCAGCCACAGCTTTCAGGGCTGGCACCTTTAGTGTAGGAGCAATCGCCGGACGTTCGCAATTTCGGTGTTGAGCTCTAACGTGAATTAGCGAGAGGAAGCGATGATACGTCTGGACCTTTGAGTGTCTAAACAAGTTCAGAGGCCAAGTGTTTGTGGTTCGTTTGAGAGGTTACCAGTGGGAGATGAGGACCAGCCAGAGCTTTCAGGGCTGGCACCTTTAGTGTAGGAGCAATCGCTGGACGTTCGCAATTTCGGTGTTGAGCTCTGACGTGAATTAGCGAGAGGAAGCGATGATACGTCTGGACCTTTGCGTGTCTAAACAAGTTCAGAGGCCAAGTGTTTGTGGTTCGTTTGAGAGGTTACCAGTGGGAGATGAGGACCAGCCACAGCTTTCAGGGCTGGCCCCTTTAGTGTAGGAGCAATCGCTGGACGTTTGCAATTTCGGTGTTGAGCTCTGATGTGAATTAGGGAGATGAAGCGATGATACGTCTGGACCTTTGCGTGCCTAAACAAGTTCAGAGGTCAAGTGTTTGTGGTTCGTTTGAGAGGTTACCAGTGGGAGATGAGGACCAGCAAGAGCTTTCAGGGCTGGCACCTTTAGTGTAGGAGCAATCGCTGGACGTTCGCAATTTCGGTGTTGAGCTCTGACGTGAATTAGCGAGAGGAAGCGATGATACGTCTGGACCTTTGCGTGTCTAAACAAGTTCAGAGGCCAAGTGTTTGTGGTTCGTTTGAGAGGTTACCAGTGGGAGATGAGGACCAGCCACAGCTTTCAGGGCTGGCCCCTTTAGTGTAGGAGCAATCGCCGGACGTTCGCAATTTCGGTGTTGAGCTCTAACGTGAATTAGCGAGAGGAAGCGATGATACGTCTGGACCTTTGAGTGTCTAAACAAGTTCAGAGGCCAAGTGTTTGTGGTTCGTTTGAGAGGTTACCAGTGGGAGATGAGGACCAGCCACAGCTTTCAGGGCTGGCACCTTTAGTGTAGGAGCAATCGCTGGACGTTCGCAATTTCGGTGTTGAGCTCTGACGTGAATTAGCGAGAGGAAGCGATCATACGTCTGGACCTTTGCGTGTCTAAACAAGTTCAGAGGCCAAGTGTTTATGGTTTGTTTGAGAGGTTACCGGTGGGAGATGAGGACCAGCCACAGCTTTCAGGGCTGGCCCCTTTAGTGTAGGAGCAATCGCTGGACGTTTGCAATTTCGGTGTTGAGCTCTGACGTGAATTAGGGAGATGAAGCGATGATACGTCTGGACCTTTGCGTGCCTAAACAAGTTCAGAGGCCAAGTGTTTGTGGTTCGTTTGAGAGGTTACCAGTGGGAGATGAGGACCAGCCACAGCTTTCAGGGCTGGCACCTTTAGTGTAGGAGCAATCGCTGGACGTTCGCAATTTCGGTGTTGAGCTCTGACGTGAATTAGCGAGAGGAAGCGATGATACGTCTGGACCTTTGCATGTCTAAACAAGTTCAGAGGCCAAGTGTTGGTGGTTCGTTTGAGAGGTTACCAGTGGGAGATGAGGACCAGCCACAGCTTTCAGGGCTGGCACCTTTAGTGTAGGAGCAATCGCTGGACGTTCGCAATTTCGGTGTTGAGCTCTGACGTGAATTAGTGAGAGGAAGCGATGATACGTCTGGACCTTTGCGTGTCTAAACAAGTTGAGAGGCCAAGTGTTTGTGGTTCGTTTGAGAGGTTACCAGTGGGAGATGAGGACCAGCCACAGCTTTCAGGGCTGGCACCTTTAGTGTAGGAGCAATCGCTGGACGTTCGCAATTTCAGTGTTGAGCTCTGACGTGAATTAGCGAGAGGAAGCGATGATACGTCTGGACCTTTGCGTGTCTAAACAAGTTCAGAGGCCAAGTGTTTGTGGTTCGTTTGAGAGGTTACCAGTGGGAGATGAGGACCAGCCACAACTTTCAGGGCTGGCACCTTTAGTGTAGGAGCAATCGCTGGACGTTCGCAATTTCGGTGTTGAGCTCTGACGTGAATTAGCGAGAGGAAGCGATCATACGTCTGGACCTTTGAGTGTCTAAACAAGTTCAGAGGCCAAGTGTTTGTGGTTCGTTTGAGAGGTTACCAGTGGGAGATGAGGACCAGCCACAGCTTTCAGGGCTGGCCCCTTTAGTGTAGGAGCAATCGCTGGACGTTTGCAATTTCGGTGTTGAGCTCTGACGTGAATTAGGGAGAGGAAGCGATGATACGTCTGGACCTTTGCGTGTCTAAACAAGTTCAGAGGCCAAGTGTTTGTGGTTCGTTTGAGAGGTTACCAGTGGGAGATGAGGACCAGCAAGAGCTTTCAGGGCTGGCACCTTTAGTGTAGGAGCAATCGCTGGACGTTCGCAATTTCGGTGTTGAGCTCTAACGTGAATTAGTGAGAGGAAGCGATGATACGTCTGGACCTTTGCATGTCTAAACAAGTTCAGAGGCCAAGTGTTTGTGGTTCGTTTGAGAGGTTACCAGTGGGAGATGAGGACCAGCCACAGCTTTCAGGGCTGGCACCTTTAGTGTAGGAGCAATCGCTGGACGTTTGCAATTTCGGTGTTGAGCTCTGACGTGAATTAGCGAGAGGAAGCGATGATACGTCTGGACCTTTGCGTGTCTAAACAAGTTCAGAGGCCAAGTGTTTGTGGTTCGTTTGAGAGGTTACCAGTGGGAGATGAGGACCAGCCACAGCTTTCAGGGCTGGCACCTTTAGTGTAGGAGCAATCGCTGGACGTTCGCAATTTCGGTGTTGAGCTCTGACGTGAATTAGCGAGAGGAAGCGATGATACGTCTGGACCTTTGCGTGTCTAAACAAGTTCAGAGGCCAAGTGTTTGTGGTTCGTTTGAGAGGTTACCAGTGGGAGATGAGGACCAGCAAGAGCTTTCAGGGCTCGCACCTTTAGTGTAGGAGCAATCGCTGGACGTTCGCAATTTCGGTGTTGAGCTCTGACGTGAATTAGCGAGAGGAAGCGATGATACTTCTGGACCTTTGCGTGTCTAAACAAGTTCAGAGGCCAAGTGTTTGTGGTTCGTTTGAGAGGTTACCAGTGGGAGATGAGGACCAGCCACAGCTTTCAGGGCTGGCACCTTTAGTGTAGGAGCAATCGCTGGACGTTCGCAATTTCGGTGTTGAGCTCTGACGTGAATTAGCGAGAGGAAGCGATCATACGTCTGGACCTTTGCGTGTCTAAACAAGTTCAGAGGCCAAGTGGAGTTCAGAGTTCAAGAGGTTACCAGTGGGAGATGAGGACCGAAATTGCGAACGTCCAGCGATTGCTCCTACACTAAAGGTGCCAGCCCTGAAAGCTGTGGCTGGTCCTCATCTCCCACTGGTAACCTCTCAAACGAACCACAAACACTTGGCCTCTGAACTTGTTTAGACACGCAAAGGTCCAGAAGTATCATTGCTTCCTCTCGCTAATTCACGTCAGAGCTCAACACCGAAATTGCGAACGTCCAGCGATTGCTCCTACACTAAAGGTGCCAGCCCTGAAAGCTGTGGCTGGTCCTCATCTCCCACTGGTAACCTCTCAAACGAACCACAAACACTTGACCTCTGAACTTGTTTAGACACGCAAAGGTCCAGACGTATCATCGCTTCCTCTCGCTAATTCACGTCAGAGCTCAACACCGAAATTGCGAACGTCCAGCGATTGCTCCTACACTAAAGGGGCCAGCCCTGAAAGCTGTGGCTGGTCCTCATCTCCCACTGGTAAACTCTCAAACCAACCACAAACACTTGGCCTCTGAACTTGTTTACACACGCAAAGGTCCAGACGTATCATCGCTTCCTCTCGCTAATTTACGTCAGAGCTCAACACCGAAATTGCGAACGTCCAGCGATTGCTCCTACACTAAAGGTGCCAGCCCTGAAAGCTGTGGCTGGTCCTCATCTCCCACTGGTAACCTCTCAAACGAACCACAAACACTTGGCCTCTGAACTGGTTTAGACACGCAAAGGTCCAGACGTATTATCGCTTCCTTCGCTAATTCACGTCAGAGCTCAACACTGAAATTGCGAACTTCCAGCGATTGCTCCTACACTAAAGGTGCCAGCCCTGAAAGCTGTGGCTGGTCCTCATCTCCCACTGGTAACCTCTCAAACCAACCACAAACACTTGGCCTCTGAACTTGTTTAGACACGCAAAGGTCCAGACGTATCATCGCTTCCTCTCGCTAATTCACGTCAGAGCTCAACACCGAAATTGCGAACGTCCAGCGATTGCTCCTACACTAAAGGTGCCAGCCCTGAAAGCTCTTGCTGGTCCTCATCTCCCACTGGTAACCTCTCAAACGAACCACAAACACTTGGCCTCTGAACTTGTTTAGACACTCAAAGGTCCAGACGTATCATCGCTTCCTCTCGCTAATTCACGTCAGAGCTCAACACCGAAATTGCGAACGTCCAGCGATTGCTCCTACACTAAAGGTGCCAGCCCTGAAAGCTGTGGCTGGTCCTCATCTCCCACTGGTAACCTCTCAAACGAACCACAAACACTTGGCCTCTGAACTTGTTTAGACACGCAAAGGTCCAGACGTATCATCGCTTCCTCTCGCTAATTCACGTCAGAGCTCAACACCGAAATTGCGAACGTCCAGCGATTGCTCCTACACTAAAGGTGCCAGCCCTGAAAGCTGTGGCTGGTCCTCATCTCCCACTGGTAACCTCTCAAACGAACCACAAACACTTGGCCTCTGAACTTGTTTAGACACTCAAAGGTCCAGACGTATCATCGCTTCCTCTCGCTAATTCACGTCAGAGCTCAACACCGAAATTGCGAACGTCCAGCGACTGCTCCTACACTAAAGGTGCCAGCCCTGAAAGCTCTTGCTGGTCCTCATCTCCCACTGGTAACCTCTCAAACGAACCACAAACACTTGGCCTCTGAACTTGTTTAGACAGTCAAAGGTCCAGACGTATCATCGCTTCCTCTCGCTAATTCACGTCAGAGCTCAACACCGAAATTGCGAACGTCCAGCGATTGCTCCTACACTAAAGGGGCCAGCCCTGAAAGCTGTGGCTGGTCCTCATCTCCCACTGGTAACCTCTCAAACGAACCACAAACACTTGGCCTCTGAACTTGTTTAGACACTCAAAGGTCCAGACGTATCATCGCTTCCTCTCGCTAATTCACGTCAGAGCTCAACACCGAAATTGCGAACGTCCAGCGATTGCTCCTACACTAAAGGTGCCAGCCCTGAAAGCTGTGGCTGGTCCTCATCTCCCACCGGTAACCTCTCAAACGAACCACAAACACTTGGCCTCTGAACTTGTTTAGACACTCAAAGGTCCAGACGTATCATCGCTTCCTCTCGCTAATTCACGTCAGAGCTCAACACCGAAATTGCGAACGTCCAGCGATTGCTCCTACACTAAAGGTGCCAGCCCTGAAAGCTCTTGCTGGTCCTCATCTCCCACTGGTAACCTCTCAAACGAACCACAAACACTTGGCCTCTGAACTTGTTTAGACACGCAAAGGTCCAGACGTATCATCGCTTCCTCTCGCTAATTCACGTCAGAGCTCAACACCGAAATTGCGAACGTCCGGCGATTGCTCCTACACTAAAGGTGCCAGCCCTGAAAGCTCTTGCTGGTCCTCATCTCCCACTGGTAACCTCTCAAACGAACCACAAACACTTGGCCTCTGAACTTGTTTAGACACTCAAAGGTCCAGACGTATCATCGCTTCCTCTCGCTAATTCACGTCAGAGCTCAACACCGAAATTGTGAACGTCCAGCGATTGCTCCTACACTAAAGGTGCCAGCCCTGAAAGCTGTGGCTGGTCCTCATCTCCCACTGGTAACCTCTCAAACGAACCACAAACACTTGACCTCTGAACTTGTTTAGACACTCAAAGGTCCAGACGTATGATCGCTTCCTCTCGCTAATTCACGTCAGAGCTCAAGACCGAAATTGCGAACGTCCAGCGATTGCTCCTACACTAAAGGTGCCAGCCCTGAAAGCTGTGGCTGGTCCTCATCTCCCACTGGTAACCTCTCAAACGAACCACAAACACTTGGCCTCTGAACTTGTTTAGACACGCAAAGGTCCAGAAGTATCATCGCTTCCTCTCGCTAATTCACGTCAGAGCTCAACACCGAAATTGCGAACGTCCAGCGATTGCTCCTACACTAAAGGTGCCAGCCCTGAAAGCTGTGGCTGGTCCTCATCTCCCACTGGTAACCTCTAAAACGAAGCACAAACACTTGGCCTCTGAACTTGTTTAGACACGCAAAGGTCCAGACGTATCATCGCTTCCTCTCGCTAATTCACGTCAGAGCTCAACACCGAAATTGCGAACGTCCAGCGATTGCTCCTACACTAAAGGTGCCAGCCCTGAAAGCTGTGGCTGGTCCTCATCTCCCACTGGTAACCTCTCAAACGAACCACAAACACTTGGCCTCTGAACTTGTTTAGACACGCAAAGGTCCAGACGTATCATCGCTTCCTCTCGCTAATTCACGTCAGAGCTCAACACCGAAATTGCGAACGTCCAGCGATTGCTCCTACACTAAAGGTGCCAGCCCTGAGAGCTCTTGCTGGTCCTCATCTCCCACTGGTAACCTCTCAAACGAACCACAAACACTTGACCTCTGAACTTGTTTAGACACTCAAAGGTCCAGACGTATGATCGCTTCCTCTCGCTAATTCACGTCAGAGCTCAACACCGAAATTGCGAACGTCCAGCGATTGCTCCTACACTAAAGGTGCCAGCCCTGAAAGCTGTGGCTGGTCCTCATCTCCCACCGGTAACCTCTCAAACGAACCACAAACACTTGGCCTCTGAACTTGTTTAGACACTCAAAGGTCCAGACGTATCATCGCTTCCTCTCGCTAATTCACGTCAGAGCTCAACACCGAAATTGCGAACGTCCAGCGATTGCTCCTACACTAAAGGTGCCAGCCCTGAAAGCTCTTGCTGGTCCTCATCTCCCACTGGTAACCTCTCAAACGAACCACCAACACTTGGCCTCTGAACTTGTTTAGACACGCAAAGGTCCAGACGTATGATCGCTTCCTCTCGCTAATTCACGTCAGAGCTCAACACCGAAATTGGGAACGTCCAGCGATTGCTCCTACACTAAAGGTGCCAGCCCTGAAAGCTGTGGCTGGTCCTCATCTCCCACTGGTAACCTCTCAAACGAACCACAAACACTTGGCCTCTGAACTGGTTTAGACACGCAAAGGTCCAGACGTATGTTCGCTTCCTCTCGCTAATTCACGTCAGAGCTCAACACCGAAATTGCGAACGTCCAGCGATTGCTCCTACACTAAAGGTGCCAGCCCTGAAAGCTGTGGCTGGTCCTCATCTCCCACTGGTATCCTCTCAAACGAACCACAAACACTTGGCCTCTGAACTTGTTTAGACACGCAAAGGTCCAGACGTATCATCGCTTTCTCTCGCTAATTCACGTCAGAGCTCAACACCGAAATTGCGAACGTCCAGCGATTGCTCCTACACTAAAGGTGCCAGACCTGAAAGCTCTTGCTGGTCCTCATCTCCCACTGGTAACCTCTCAAACGAACCACAAACACTTGGCCTCTGAACTTGTTTAGACACGCAAAGGTCCAGACGTATCATCGCTTCCTCTCGCTAATTCACGTCAGAGCTCAACACCGAAATTGCGAACGTCCAGCGATTGCTCCTACACTAAAGGTGCCAGCCCTGAAAGCTGTGGCTGGTCCTCATCTCCCACTGGTAACCTCTCAAACGAACCACAAGCACTTGGCCTCTGAACTTGTTTAGACACGCAAAGGTCCAGACGTATCATCGCTTCCTCTCGCTAATTCACGTCAGAGCTCAACACCGAAATTGCAAACGTCCAGCGATTGCTCCTACACTAAAGGTTCCAGCCCTGAAAGCTGTGGCTGGTCCTCATCTCCCACTGGTAACCTCTCAAACGAACCACCAACACTTGGCCTCTGAACTTGTTTAGTCACGCAAAGGTCCAGAAGTATCATCGCTTCCTCTCGCTAATTCACGTCAGAGCTCAATACCGAAATTGCGAACGTCCAGCGATTGCTCCTACACTAAAGGGGCCAGCCCTGAAAGCTGTGGCTGGTCCTCATCTCCCACTGGTATCCTCTAAAACGAACCACAAACACTTGGCCTCTGAACTTGTTTAGACACGCAAAGGTCCAGACGTATGATCGCTTCCTCTCGCTAATTCACGTCAGAGCTCAACACCGAAATTGCGAACGTCCAGCGATTGCTCCTACACTAAAGGTGCCAGCCCTGAAAGCTGTGGCTGGTCCTCATCTCCCACTGGTAACCTCTCAAACGAACCACAAACACTTGGCCTCTGAACTTGTTTAGACACGCAAAGGTCCAGACGTATCATCGCTTCCTCTCGCTAATTCACGTCAGAGCTCAACACCGAAATTGCGAACGTCCAGCGATTGCTCCTACACTAAAGGTGCCAGACCTGAAAGCTCTTGCTGGTCCTCATCTCCCACTGGTAACCTCTCAAACGAACCACAAACACTTGGCCTCTGAACTTGTTTAGACACGCAAAGGTCCAGACGTATCATCGCTTCCTCTCGCTAATTCACGTCAGAGCTCAACACCGAAATTGCGAACGTCCAGCGATTGCTCCTACACTAAAGGTGCCAGCCCTGAAAGCTGTGGCTGGTCCTCATCTCCCACTGGTAACCTCTCAAACGAACCACAAACACTTGGCCTCTGAACTTGTTTAGACACTCAAAGGTCCAGACGTATCATCGCTTCCTCTCGCTAATTCACGTCAGAGCTCAACACCGAAATTGCGAACGTCCAGCGACTGCTCCTACACTAAAGGTGCCAGCCCTGAAAGCTCTTGCTGGTCCTCATCTCCCACTGGTAACCTCTCAAACGAACCACAAACACTTGGCCTCTGAACTTGTTTAGACACTCAAAGGTCCAGACGTATCATCGCTTCCTCTCGCTAATTCACGTCAGAGCTCAACACCGAAATTGCGAACGTCCAGCGATTGCTCCTACACTAAAGGGGCCAGCCCTGAAAGCTGTGGCTGGTCCTCATCTCCCACTGATAACCTCTCAAACGAACCACAAACACTTGGCCTCTGAACTTGTTTAGACACTCAAAGGTCCAGACGTATCATCGCTTCCTCTCGCTAATTCACGTCAGAGCTCAACACCGAAATTGCGAACGTCCAGCGATTGCTCCTACACTAAAGGTGCCAGCCCTGAAAGCTGTGGCTGGTCCTCATCTCCCACTGGTATCCTCTAAAACGAACCACAAACACTTGGCCTCTGAACTTGTTTAGACACTCAAAGGTCCAGACGTATCATCGCTTCCTCTCGCTAATTCACGTCAGAGCTCAACACCGAAATTGCGAATGTCCAGCGATTACTCCTACACTAAAGGTGCCAGCCCTGAAAGCTCTTGCTGGTCCTCATCTCCCACTGGTAACCTCTCAAACGAACCACAAACACTTGGCCTCTGAACTTGTTTAGACACGCAAAGGTCCAGACGTATCATCGCTTCCTCTCGCTAATTCACGTCAGAGCTCAACACCGAAATTGCGAACGTCCAGCGATTGCTCCTACACTAAAGGTGCCAGCCCTGAAAGCTGTGGCTGGTCCTCATCTCCCACTGGTAACCTCTCAAACCAACCACAAACACTTGGCCTCTGAACTTGTTTAGACACTCAAAGGTCCAGACGTATCATCGCTTCCTCTCGCTAATTCACGTCAGAGCTCAACACCGAAATTGGGAACGTCCAGCGATTGCTCCTACACTAAAGGTGCCAGCCCTGAAAGCTGTGGCTGGTCCTCATCTCCCACTGGTAACCTCTCAAACGAACCACAAACACTTGGCCTCTGAACTTGTTTAGTCACGCAAAAGTCCAGACGTATCATCGCTTCCTCTCGCTAATTCACGTCAGAGCTCAACACCGAAATTGCGAATGTCCAGCGATTGCTCCTACACTAAAGGGGCCAGCCCTGAAAGCTGTGGCTGGTCCTCATCTCCCACTGGTAACCTCTCAAACGAACCACAAACACTTGGCCTCTGAACTTGTTTAGACACTCAAAGGTCCAGACGTATCATCGCTTCCTCTCGCTAATTCACGTCAGAGCTCAACACCGAAATTGCGAACGTCCAGCGATTGCTCCTACACTAAAGGTGCCAGCCCTGAAAGCTGTGGCTGGTCCTCATCTCCCACTGGTAACCTCTCAAACGAACCACAAACACTTGGCCTCTGAACTTGTTTAGACACGCAAAGGTCCAGACGTATCATCGCTTCCTCTCGCTAATTCACGTCAGAGCTCAACACCGAAATTGCGAACGTCCAGCGATTGCTCCTACACTAACGGTGCCAGCCCTGAAAGCTGTGCTGGTCCTCATCTCCCACTGGTAACCTCTCAAACGAACCACAAACACTTGGCCTCTGAACTTGTTTAGACACGCAAAGGTCCAGACGTATCATCGCTTCCTCTCGCTAATTCATGTCAGAGCTCAACACCGAAATTGCGAATGTCCAGCGATTGCTCCTACACTAAAGGTGCCAGCCCTGAAAGCTCTTGCTGGTCCTCATCTCCCACTGATAACCTCTCAAACGAACCACAAACACTTGGCCTCTGAACTTGTTTAGACACGCAAAGGTCCAGACGTATCATCGCTTCCTCTCGCTAATTCACGTCAGAGCTCAACATCGAAATTGCGAATGTCCAGCGATTGCTCCTACACTAAAGGTGCCAGCCCTGAAAGCTGTGGCTGGTCCTCATCTCCCACTGGTAACCTCTCAAACGAACCACAAACACTTGGCCTCTGAACATGTTTAGACACGCAAAGGTCCAGACGTATCATCGCTTCCTCTCGCTAATTCACGTCAGAGCTCAACACCGAAATTGCGAACGTCCAGCGATTGCTCCTACACTAAAGGTGCCAGCCCTGAAAGCTGTGGCTGGTCCTCATCTCCCAACTGGTAACCTCTCAAACGAACCACAAACACTTGGCCTCTGAACTTGTTTAGACACTCAAAGGTCCAGACGTATCATCGCTTCCTCTCGCTAATTCACGTCAGAGCTCAACACCGAAATTGCGAACGTCCAGCGATTGCTCCTACACTAAAGGTGACAGCCCATGAAAGTTATTGCTGGTCCTCATCTCCCACTGGTAACCTCTCAAACGAACCACAAACACTTGGCCTCTGAACTTGTTTAGACACTCAAAGGTCCAGACGTATGATCGCTTCCTCTCGCTAATTCACGTCAGAGCTCAACACCGAAATTGCGAACGTCCAGCGATTGCTCCTACACTAAAGGTGCCAGCCCTGAAAGCTGTGGCTGGTCCTCATCTCCCACTGGTAACCTCTCAAACGAACCACAAACACTTGGCCTCTGAACTTGTTTAGACACGCAAAGGTCCAGACGTATCATCGCTTCCTCTCGCTAATTCACGTCAGAGCTCAACACCGAAATTGCGAACGTCCAGCGATTGCTCCTACACTAAAGGTGCCAGCCCTGAAAGCTCTTGCTGGTCCTCATCTCCCACTGGTAACCTCTCAAACGAACCACAAACACTTGGCCTCTGAACTTGTTTAGACACGCAAAGGTCCAGACGTATCATCGCTTCCTCTCGCTAATTCACGTCAGAGCTCAACACCGAAATTGCGAACGTCCAGCGATTGCTCCTACACTAAAGGTGCCAGCCCTGAAAGCTGTGGCTGGTCCTCATCTCCCACTGGTAACCTCTCAAACGAACAACAAACACTTGGCCTCTGAACTTGTTTAGACACTCAAAGGTCCAGACGTATCATCGCTTCCTCTCGCTAATTCACGTCAGAGCTCAACACCGAAATTGCGAACGTCCAGCGACTGCTCCTACACTAAAGGTGCCAGCCCTGAAAGCTGTGGCTGGTCTCATCTCCCACTGGTAACCTCTCAAACGAACCACAAACACTTGGCCTCTGAACTTGTTTAGACACTCAAAGGTCCAGACGTATCATCGCTTCCTCTCGCTAATTCACGTCAGAGCTCAACACCGAAATTGCGAACGTCCGGCGATTGCTCCTACACTAAAGGTGCCAGCCCTGAAAGCTGTGGCTGTCCTCATCTCCCACTGGTAACCTCTCAAACGAACCACAAACACTTGGCCTCTGAACTTGTTTAGACACTCAAAGGTCCAGACGTATCATCGCTTCCTCTCGCTAATTCACGTCAGAGCTCAACACCGAAATTGCGAACGTCCAGCGATTGCTCCTACACTAAAGGTTCCAGCCCTGAAAGCTGTGGCTGGTCCTCATCTCCCACTGGTAACCTCTCAAACGAACCACAAACACTTGGCCTCTGAACTTGTTTAGACACGCAAAGGTCCAGACGTATCATCGCTTCCTCTCGCTAATTCACGTCAGAGCTCAACACCGAAATTGCGAACGTCCAGCGATTGCTCCTGCACTAAAGGTGCCAGCACTGAAAGCTCTGGCTGGTCCTCATCTCCCACTGGTAACCTCTCAAACGAACCACAAACACTTGGCCTCTGAACTTGTTTACACACGCAAAGGTCCAGACGTATCATCGCTTCCTCTCCCTAATTCACGTCAGAGCTCAACACCGAAATTGCAAACGACCAGCGATTGCTCCTACACTAAAGGTGCCAGCCCTGAAAGCTCTTGCTGGTCCTCATCTCCCACTGGTAACCTCTCAAACGAACCACAAACACTTGGCCTCTGAACTTGTTTAGACACGCAAAGGTCCAGACGTATCATCGCTTCCTCTCGCTAATTCACGTCAGAGCTCAACACCGAAATTGCGAACGTCCAGCGATTGCTCCTACACTAAAGGTGCCAGCCCTGAAAGCTGTGGCTGGTCCTCATCTCCCACTGGTAACCTCTCAAACGAACCACAAACACTTGGCCTCTGAACTTGTTTAGACACGCAAAGGTCCAGACGTATCATCGCTTCCTCTCGCTAATTCACGTCAGAGCTCAACACCGAAATTGCGAATGTCCAGCGATTGCTCCTACACTAAAGGTGCCAGCCCTGAAAGCTGTGGCTGGTCCTCATCTCCCACTGGTAACCTCTCAAACGAACCACAAACACTTGGCCTCTGAACTTGTTTAGACACTCAAGGTCCAGACGTATCATCGCTTCCTCTCGCTAATTCACGTCAGAGCTCAACACCGAAATTGCGAACGTCCAGCGATTGCTCCTACACTAAAGGTGACAGCCCTGAAAGTTATTGCTGGTCCTCATCTCCCACTGGTAACCTCTCAAACGAACCACAAACACTTGGCCTCTGAACTTGTTTAGACACTCAAATGTCCAGACGTATCATCGCTTCCTCTCGCTAATTCACGTCAGAGCTCAACACCGAAATTGCGAACGTCCAGCGATTGCTCCTACACTAAAGGTGCCAGCCCTGAAAGCTGTGGCTGGTCCTCATCTCCCACTGGTAACCTCTCAAACGAACCACAAACACTTGGCCTCTGAACTTGTTTAGACACGCAAAGGTCCAGACGTATCATCGCTTCCTCTCGCTAATTCACGTCAGAGCTCAACACCGAAATTGCGAACGTCCAGCGACTGCTCCTACACTAAAGGTGCCAGCCCTGAAAGCTCTTGCTGGTCCTCATCTCCCACTGGTAACCTCTCAAACGAACCACAAACACTTGGCCTCTGAACTTGTTTAGTCACGCAAAAGTCCAGACGTATCATCGCTTCCTCTCGCTATTCACGTCAGAGCTCAACACCGAAATTGCGAACGTCCAGCGATTGCTCCTACACTAAAGGGGCCAGCCCTGAAAGCTGTGGCTGGTCCTCATCTCCCACTGGTAAACCTCTCAAACGAACCACAAACACTTGGCCCTCTGAACTTGTTTAGACACTCAAATGTCCAGACGTATCATCGCTTCCTCTCGCTAATTCACGTCAGAGCTCAACACCGAAATGCGAACGTCCAGCGATTGCTCCTACACTAAAGGTGCCAGCCCTGAAAGTTCTTGCTGGTCCTCATCTCCCACTGGTAACCTCTCAAACGAACCACAAACACTTGGCCTCTGAACTTGTTTAGACACGCAAAGGTCCAGACGTATCATCGCTTCCTCTCGCTAATTCACGTCAGAGCTCAACACCGAAATTGCGAACGTCCAGCGATTGCTCCTCCACTTACGGTGCCAGCCCTGAAAGCTGTGGCTGGTCCTCATCTCCCACTGGTAACCTCTCAAACGAACCACAAACACTTGGCCTCTGAACTTGTTTAGACACGCAAAGGTCCAGACGTATCATCGCTTCCTCTCGCTAATTCACGTCAGAGCTCAACACCGAAATTGCGAACGTCCAGCGATTGCTCCTACACTAAAGGTGCCAGCCTGAAAGCTGTGGCTGGTCCTCATCTCCCACTGGTAACCTCTCAAAAGAACCACAAACACTTGGCCTCTGAACTTGTTTAGACACTCAAAGGTCCAGACGTATCATCGCTTCCTCTCGCTAATTCACGTCAGAGCTCAACACCGAAATTGCGAATGTCCAGCGACTGCTCCTACACTAAAGGTGCCAGCCCTGAAAGCTGTGGCTGGTCTCATCTCCCACTGGTAACCTCTCAAACGAACCACAAACACTTGGCCTCTGAACTTGTTTAGACACGCAAAGGTCCAGACGTATCATCGCTTCCTCTCCCTAATTCACGTCAGAGCTCAACACCGAAATTGCGAACGTCCAGCGATTGCTCCTACACTAAAGGTTCCAGCCCTGAAAGCTGTGGCTGGTCCTCATCTCCCACTGGTAACCTCTCAAACGAACCACAAACACTTGGCCTCTGAACTTGTTTAGACACGCAAAGGTCCAGACGTATCATCGCTTCCTCTCGCTAATTCACGTCAGAGCTCAACACCGAAATTGCGAACGTCCAGCGATTGCTCCTGCACTAAAGGTGCCAGCCCTGAAAGCTGTGCTGGTCCTCATCTCCACTGGTAACCTCTCAAACGAACCACAAACACTTGGCCTCTGAACTTGTTTAGACACGCAAAGGTCCAGACGTATCATCGCTTCCTCTCGCTAATTCACGTCAGAGCTCAACACCGAAATGCGAACGTCCAGCGATTGCTCCTACACTAAAGGTGCCAGCCCTGAAAGCTCTTGCTGGTCCTCATCTCCCACTGGTAACCTCTCAACGAACCACAAACACTTGGCCTCTGAACTTGTTTAGACACGCAAAGGTCCAGACGTATCATCGCTTCCTCTCGCTAATTCACGTCAGAGCTCAACACCGAAATTGCGAACGTCCAGCGATTGCTCCTACACTAAAGGTGCCAGCCCTGAAAGCTGTGGCTGGTCCTCATCTCCCACTGGTAACCTCTCAAACGAACCACAAACACTTGGCCTCTGAACTTGTTTAGACACGCAAAGGTCGAGACGTATCATTGCTTCCTCTCGCTAATTCACGTCAGAGCTCAACACCGAAATTGCGAATGTCCAGCGATTGCTCCTACACTAAAGGTGCCAGCCCTGAAAGCTCTTGCTGGTCCTCATCTCCCACTGGTAACCTCTCAAACGAACCACAAACACTTGGCCTCTGAACTTGTTTACACACGCAAAGGTCCAGACGTATCATCGCTTCCTCTCGCTAATTCACGTCAGAGCTCAACACCGAAATTGCGAACGTCCAGCGATTGCTCCTACACTAAAGGTGCCAGCCCTGAAAGCTGTGGCTGGTCCTCATCTCCACTGGTAACCTCTCAAACGAACCACAAACACTTGGCCTCTGAACTTGTTTAGACACTCAAAGGTCCAGACGTATCATCGCTTCCTCTCGCTAATTTCGTCAGAGCTCAACACCGAAATTGCGAACGTCCAGCGATTGCTCCTACACTAAAGGTGACAGCCCTGAAAGTTATTGCTGGTCCTCATCTCCCACTGGTAACCTCTCAAACGAACCACAAACACTTGGCCTCTGAACTTGTTTAGACACTCAAAGGTCCAGACGTATCATCGCTTCCTCTCGCTAATTCACGTCAGAGCTCAACACCGAAATTGCGAACGTCCAGCGATTGCTCCTACACTAAAGGTGCCAGCCCTGAAAGCTGTGGCTGGTCCTCATCTCCCACTGGTAACCTCTCAAACGAACCACAAACACTTGGCCTCTGAACTTGTTTAGACACTCAAAGGTCCAGACGTATCATCGCTTCCTCTCGCTAATTCACGTCAGAGCTCAACACCGAAATTGCGAACGTCCAGCGATTGCTCCTACACTAAAGGTGACAGCCCTGAAAGTTATTGCTGGTCCTCATCTCCCACTGGTAACCTCTCAAACGAACCACAAACACTTGGCCTCTGAACTTGTTTAGACACTCAAAGGTCCAGACGTATCATCGCTTCCTCTCGCTAATTCACGTCAGAGCTCAACACCGAAATTGCGAACGTCCAGCGATTGCTCCTACACTAAAGGTGCCAGCCCTGAAAGTTCTTGCTGGTCCTCATCTCCCACTGGTAACCTCTCAAACGAACCACCAACACTTGGCCTCTGAACTTGTTTAGACACGCAAAGGTCCAGACGTATCATCGCTTCCTGTCCCTAATTCACGTCAGAGCTCAACACCGAAATTGCAAACGTCCAGTGATTGCTCCTACACTAAAGGTGCCAGCCCTGAAAGCTGTGGCTGGTCCTCATTTCCCACTGGTAACCTCTCAAACGAACCACAAACACTTGGCCTCTGAACTTGTTTAGACACTCAAAGGTCCAGACGTATCATCGCTTCCTCTCGCTAATTCACGTCAGAGCTCAACACCGAAATTGCGAACGTCCAGCGACTGCTCCTACACTAAAGGTGCCAGCCCTGAAAGCTGTGGCTGGTCCTCATTTCCCACTGGTAACCTCTCAAACGAACCACAAACACTTGGCCTCTGAACTTGTTTAGTCACGCAAAAGTCCAGACGTATCATCGCTTCCTCTCGCTAATTCACGTCAGAGCTCAACACCGAAATTGCGAACGTCCAGCGATTGCTCCTACACTAAAGGTGCCAGCCCTGAAAGCTGTGGCTGGTCCTCATCTCCCACTGGTAACCTCTCAAACGAACCACAAACACTTGGCCTCTGAACTTGTTTAGACACGCAAAGGTCCAGACGTATCATCGCTTCCTCTCGCTAATTCACGTCAGAGCTCAACACCGAAATTGCGAACGTCCAGCGATTGCTCCTACACTAAAGGGGCCAGCCCTGAAAGCTGTGGCTGGTCCTCATCTCCCACTGGTAACCTCTCAAACGAACCACCAACACTTGGCCTCTGAACTTGTTTAGACACGCAAAGGTCCAGAAGTATCATCGCTTCCTCTCGCTAATTCACGTCAGAGCTCAACACCGAAATTGCGAACGTCCAGCGATTGCTCCTACACTAAAGGTGCCAGCCCTGAAAGCTGTGGCTGGTCCTCATCTCCCACTGGTAACCTCTCAAACGAACCACAAACACTTGGCCTCTGAACTTGTTTAGACACTCAAAGGTCCAGACGTATCATCGCTTCCTCTCGCTAATTCACGTCAGAGCTCAACACCGAAATTGCGAACGTCCAGCGATTGCTCCTACACTAAAGGTGACAGCCCTGAAAGTTATTGCTGGTCCTCATCTCCCACTGGTAACCTCTCAAACGAACCACAAACACTTGGCCTCTGAACTTGTTTAGACACTCAAATGTCCAGACGTATCATCGCTTCCTCTCGCTAATTCACGTCAGAGCTCAACACCGAAATTGCGAACGTCCAGCGATTGCTCCTACACTAAAGGTGCCAGCCCTGAAAGCTGTGGCTGGTCCTCATCTCCCACTGGTAAACTCTCAAACCAACCACAAACACTTGGCCTCTGAACTTGTTTAGACACTCAAAGGTCCAGACGTATCATCGCTTCCTCTCGCTAATTCACGTCAGAGCTCAACACCGAAATTGCGAACGTCCAGCGATTGCTCCTACACTAAAGGTGACAGCCCTGAAAGTTATTGCTGGTCCTCATCTCCCACTGGTAACCTCTCAAACGAACCACAAACACTTGGCCTCTGAACTTGTTTAGACACTCAAATGTCCAGACGTATCATCGCTTCCTCTCGCTAATTCACGTCAGAGCTCAACACCGAAATTGCGAACGTCCAGCGATTGCTCCTACACTAAAGGTGCCAGCCCTGAAAGTTCTTGCTGGTCCTCATCTCCCACTGGTAACCTCTCAAACGAACCACAAACACTTGGCCTCTGAACTTGTTTAGACACGCAAAGGTCCAGACGTATCATCGCTTCCTCTCCCTAATTCACGTCAGAGCTCAACACCGAAATTGCGAACGTCCAGCGATTGCTCCTACACTAAAGGTGCCAGCCCTGAAAGCTGTTGCTGGTCCTCATCTCCCACTGGTAACCTCTCAAACGAACCACCAACACTTGGCCTCTGAACTTGTTTAGACACGCAAAGGTCCAGACGTATCATCGCTTCCTCTCGCTAATTCACGTCAGAGCTCAACACCGAAATTGCAAACGTCCAGTGATTGCTCCTACACTAAAGGTGCCAGCCCTGAAAGCTGTGGCTGGTCCTCATTTCCCACTGGTAACCTCTCAAACGAACCACAAACACTTGGCCTCTGAACTTGTTTAGACACTCAAAGGTCCAGACGTATCATCGCTTCCTCTCGCTAATTCACGTCAGAGCTCAACACCGAAATTGCGAACGTCCAGCGACTGCTCCTACACTAAAGGTGCCAGCCCTGAAAGCTGTGGCTGGTCCTCATTTCCCACTGGTAACCTCTCAAACGAACCACAAACACTTGGCCTCTGAACTTGTTTAGTCACGCAAAAGTCCAGACGTATCATCGCTTCCTCTCGCTAATTCACGTCAGAGCTCAACACCGAAATTGCGAACGTCCAGAGATTGCTCCTACACTAAAGGTGCCAGCCCTGAAAGCTGTGGCTGGTCCTCATCTCCCACTGGTAACCTCTCAAACGAACCACAAACACTTGGCCTCTGAACTTGTTTAGACACTCAAAGGTCCAGACGTATCATCGCTTCCTCTCGCTAATTCACGTCAGAGCTCAACACCGAAATTGCGAACGTCCAGCGATTGCTCCTACACTAAAGGGGCCAGCCCTGAAAGCTGTGGCTGGTCCTCATCTCCCACTGGTAACCTCTCAAACGAACCACCAACACTTGGCCTCTGAACTTGTTTAGACACGCAAAGGTCCAGACGTATGATCGCTTCCTCTCGCTAATTCACGTCAGAGCTCAACACCGAAATTGCGAACGTCCAGCGATTGCTCCTACACTAAAGGTGCCAGCCCTGAAAGCTGTGGCTGGTCCTCATCTCCCACTGGTAACCTCTCAAACGAACCACAAACACTTGGCCTCTGAACTTGTTTAGACACTCAAAGGTCCAGACGTATCATCGCTTCCTCTCGCTAATTCACGTCAGAGCTCAACACCGAAATTGCGAACGTCCAGTGATTGCTCCTACACTAAAGGTGCCAGCCCTGAAAGCTCTTGCTGGTCCTCATCTCCCACTGGTAACCTCTCAAACGAACCACAAACACTTGGCCTCTGAACTGGTTTAGACACGCAAAGGTCCAGACGTATGATCGCTTCCTCTCGCTAATTCACGTCAGAGCTCAACACCGAAATTGGGAACGTCCAGCGATTGCTCCTACACTAAAGGTGCCAGCCCTGAAAGCTGTGGCTGGTCCTCATCTCCCACTGGTAACCTCTCAAACGAACCACAAGCACTTGGCCTCTGAACTTGTTTAGACACTCAAAGGTCCAGACGTATCATCGCTTCCTCTCGCTAATTCACGTCAGAGCTCAACACCGAAATTGCGAACGTCCAGCGATTGCTCCTACACTAAAGGTGCCAGCCCTGAAAGCTGTGGCTGGTCCTCATCTCCCACTGGTAACCTCTCAAACGAACCACAAACACTTGGCCTCTGAACTTGTTTAGTCACGCAAAAGTCCAGACGTATCATCGCTTCCTCTCGCTAATTCACGTCAGAGCTCAACACCGAAATTGCGAATGTCCAGCGATTGCTCCTACACTAAAGGGGCCAGCCCTGAAAGCTGTGGCTGGTCCTCATCTCCCACTGGTAACCTCTCAAACGAACCACAAACACTTGGCCTCTGAACTTGTTTAGACACTCAAAGGTCCAGACGTATCATCGCTTCCTCTCGCTAATTCACGTCAGAGCTCAACACCGAAATTGCGAACGTCCAGCGATTGCTCCTACACTAAAGGTGCCAGCCCTGAAAGCTGTGGCTGGTCCTCATCTCCCACTGGTAACCTCTCAAACGAACCACAAACACTTGGCCTCTGAACTTGTTTAGACACGCAAAGGTCCAGACGTATCATCGCTTCCTCTCGCTAATTCACGTCAGAGCTCAACACCGAAATTGCGAACGTCCAGCGATTGCTCCTGCACTAAAGGTGCCAGCCCTGAAAGCTGTGCTGGTCCTCATCTCCCACTGGTAACCTCTCAAACGAACCACAAACACTTGGCCTCTGAACTTGTTTAGACACGCAAAGGTCCAGACGTATCATCGCTTCCTCTCGCTAATTCACGTCAGAGCTCAACACCGAAATTGCAAACGTCCAGCGACTGCTCCTACACTAAAGGTGCCAGCCCTGAAAGCTGTGGCTGGTCCTCATCTCCCACTGGTAACCTCTCAAACGAACCACAAACACTTGGCCTCTGAACTTGTTTAGACACTCAAAGGTCCAGACGTATCATCGCTTCCTCTCGCTAATTCACGTCAGAGCTCAACACCGAAATTGCGAACGTCCAGCGATTGCTCCTACACTAAAGGGGCCAGCCCTGAAAGCTGTGGCTGGTCCTCATCTCCCACTGGTAACCTCTCAAACGAACCACCAACACTTGGCCTCTGAACTTGTTTAGACACGCAAAGGTCCAGACGTATCATCGCTTCCTCTCGCTAATTCACGTCAGAGCTCAACACCGAAATTGCGAACGTCCAGCGATTGCTCCTACACTAAAGGTGCCAGCCCTGAAAGCTGTGGCTGGTCCTCATCTCCCACTGGTAACCTCTCAAACGAACCACAAACACTTGGCCTCTGAACTTGTTTAGACACTCAAAGGTCCAGACGTATCATCGCTTCCTCTCGCTAATTCACGTCAGAGCTCAACACCGAAATTGCGAACGTCCAGCGATTGCTCCTACACTAAAGGTGCCAGCCCTGAAAGCTGTGGCTGGTCCTCATCTCCCACTGGTAACCTCTCAAACGAACCACAAACACTTGGCCTCTGAACTTGTTTAGTCACGCAAAAGTCCAGACGTATCATCGCTTCCTCTCGCTAATTCACGTCAGAGCTCAACACCGAAATTGCGAATGTCCAGCGATTGCTCCTACACTAAAGGGGCCAGCCCTGAAAGCTGTGGCTGGTCCTCATCTCCCACTGGTAACCTCTCAAACGAACCACAAACACTTGGCCTCTGAACTTGTTTAGACACTCAAAGGTCCAGACGTATCATCGCTTCCTCTCGCTAATTCACGTCAGAGCTCAACACCGAAATTGCGAACGTCCAGCGATTGCTCCTACACTAAAGGTTCCAGCCCTGAAAGCTGTGGCTGGTCCTCATCTCCCACTGGTAACCTCTCAAACGAACCACAAACACTTGGCCTCTGAACTTGTTTAGACACGCAAAGGTCCAGACGTATCATCGCTTCCTCTCGCTAATTCACGTCAGAGCTCAACACCGAAATTGCGAACGTCCAGCGATTGCTCCTGCACTAAAGGTGCCAGCCCTGAAAGCTGTGCTGGTCCTCATCTCCCACTGGTAACCTCTCAAACGAACCACAAACACTTGGCCTCTGAACTTGTTTAGACACGCAAAGGTCCAGACGTATCATCGCTTCCTCTCGCTAATTCACGTCAGAGCTCAACAGCGAAATTGCGAACGTCCAGCGATTGCTCCTACACTAAAGGTGCCAGCCCTGAAAGCTCTTGCTGGTCCTCATCTCCCACTGGTAACCTCTCAAACGAACCACAAACACTTGGCCTCTGAACTGGTTTAGACACGCAAAGGTCCAGACGTATGATCGCTTCCTCTCGCTAATTCACGTCAGAGCTCAACACCGAAATTGCGAACGTCCAGCGATTGCTCCTACACTAAAGGTGCCAGCCCTGAAAGCTGTGGCTGGTCCTCATCTCCCACTGGTAACCTCTCAAACGAACCACAAACACTTGGCCTCTGAACTTGTTTAGACACGCAAAGGTCGAGACGTATCATCGCTTCCTCTCGCTAATTCACGTCAGAGCTCAACACCGAAATTGCGAATGTCCAGCGATTGCTCCTACACTAAAGGTGCCAGCCCTGAAAGCTCTTGCTGGTCCTCATCTCCCACTGGTAACCTCTCAAACGAACCACAAACACTTGGCCTCTGAACTTGTTTACACACGCAAAGGTCCAGACGTATCATCGCTTCCTCTCGCTAATTCACGTCAGAGCTCAACACCGAAATTGCGAACGTCCAGCGATTGCTCCTACACTAAAGGTGCCAGCCCTGAAAGCTGTGGCTGGTCCTCATCTCCCACTGGTAACCTCTCAAACGAACCACAAACACTTGGCCTCTGAACTTGTTTAGACACTCAAAGGTCCAGACGTATCATCGCTTCCTCTCGCTAATTCACGTCAGAGCTCAACACCGAAATTGCGAACGTCCAGCGATTGCTCCTACACTAAAGGTGACAGCCCTGAAAGTTATTGCTGGTCCTCATCTCCCACTGGTAACCTCTCAAACGAACCACAAACACTTGGCCTCTGAACTTGTTTAGACACTCAAATGTCCAGACGTATCATCGCTTCCTCTCGCTAATTCACGTCAGAGCTCAACACCGAAATTGCGAACGTCCAGCGACTGCTCCTACACTAAAGGTGCCAGCCCTGAAAGCTGTGGCTGGTCCTCATCTCCCACTGGTAACCTCTCAAACGAACCACAAACACTTGGCCTCTGAACTTGTTTAGACACGCAAAGGTCCAGACGTATCATCGCTTCCTCTCGCTAATTCACGTCAGAGCTCAACACCGAAAATGCGAACGTCCAGCGATTGCTCCTACACACTAAAGGTGCCAGCCCTGAAAGCTGTTGCTGGTCCTCATCTCCCACTGGTAACCTCTCAAACGAACCACAAACACTTGGCCTCTGAACTTGTTTAGACACGCAAAGGTCCAGACGTATCATCGCTTCCTCTCGCTAATTCACGTCAGAGCTCAACACCGAAATTGCGAACGTCCAGCGATTGCTCCTACACTAAAGGGGCCAGCCCTGAAAGCTGTGGCTGGTCCTCATCTCCCACTGGTAACCTCTCAAACGAACCACCAACACTTGGCCTCTGAACTTGTTTAGACACGCAAAGGTCCAGACGTATCATCGCTTCCTCTCGCTAATTCACGTCAGAGCTCAACACCGAAATTGCGAACGTCCAGCGATTGCTCCTACACTAAAGGTGCCAGCCCTGAAAGCTGTGGCTGGTCCTCATCTCCCACTGGTAACCTCTCAAACGAACCACAAACACTTGGCCTCTGAACTTGTTTAGACACTCAAAGGTCCAGACGTATCATCGCTTCCTCTCGCTAATTCACGTCAGAGCTCAACACCGAAATTGCGAACGTCCAGCGATTGCTCCTACACTAAAGGTGCCAGCCCTGAAAGCTGTGGCTGGTCCTCATCTCCCACTGGTAACCTCTCAAACGAACCACAAACACTTGGCCTCTGAACTTGTTTAGTCACGCAAAAGTCCAGACGTATCATCGCTTCCTCTCGCTAATTCACGTCAGAGCTCAACACCGAAATTGCGAATGTCCAGCGATTGCTCCTACACTAAAGGGGCCAGCCCTGAAAGCTGTGGCTGGTCCTCATCTCCCACTGGTAACCTCTCAAACGAACCACAAACACTTGGCCTCTGAACTTGTTTAGACACTCAAAGGTCCAGACGTATCATCGCTTCCTCTCGCTAATTCACGTCAGAGCTCAACACCGAAATTGCGAACGTCCAGCGATTGCTCCTACACTAAAGGTTCCAGCCCTGAAAGCTGTGGCTGGTCCTCATCTCCCACTGGTAACCTCTCAAACGAACCACAAACACTTGGCCTCTGAACTTGTTTAGACACGCAAAGGTCCAGACGTATCATCGCTTCCTCTCGCTAATTCACGTCAGAGCTCAACACCGAAATTGCGAACGTCCAGCGATTGCTCCTGCACTAAAGGTGCCAGCCCTGAAAGCTGTGCTGGTCCTCATCTCCCACTGGTAACCTCTCAAACGAACCACAAACACTTGGCCTCTGAACTTGTTTAGACACGCAAAGGTCCAGACGTATCATCGCTTCCTCTCGCTAATTCACGTCAGAGCTCAACACCGAAATTGCGAACGTCCAGCGATTGCTCCTACACTAAAGGTGCCAGCCCTGAAAGCTCTTGCTGGTCCTCATCCCCCACTGGTAACCTCTCAAACGAACCACAAACACTTGGCCTCTGAACTTGTTTAGACACGCAAAGGTCCAGACGTATGATCGCTTCCTCTCGCTAATTCACGTCAGAGCTCAACACCGAAATTGCGAACATCCAGCGATTGCTCCTACACTAAAGGTGCCAGCCCTGAAAGCTGTGGCTGGTCCTCATCTCCCACTGGTAACCTCTCAAACGAACCACAAACACTTGGCCTCTGAACTTGTTTAGACACGCAAAGGTCGAGACGTATCATCGCTTCCTCTCACTAATTCACGTCAGAGCTCAACACCGAAATTGCGAATGTCCAGCGATTGCTCCTACACTAAAGGTGCCAGCCCTGAAAGCTCTTGCTGGTCCTCATCTCCCACTGGTAACCTCTCAAACGAACCACAAACACTTGGCCTCTGAACTTGTTTACACACTCAAAGGTCCAGACGTATCATCGCTTCCTCTCGCTAATTCACGTCAGAGCTCAACACCGAAATTGCGAACGTCCAGCGATTGCTCCTACACTAAAGGTGCCAGCCCTGAAAGCTGTGGCTGGTCCTCATCTCCCACTGGTAACCTCTCAAACGAACCACAAACACTTGGCCTCTGAACTTGTTTAGACACTCAAAGGTCCAGACGTATCATCGCTTCCTCTCGCTAATTCACGTCAGAGCTCAACACCGAAATTGCGAACGTCCAGCGATTGCTCCTACACTAAAGGTGCCAGCCCTGAAAGTTCTTGCTGGTCCTCATCTCCCACTGGTAACCTCTCAAACGAACCACAAACACTTGGCCTCTGAACTTGTTTAGACACGCAAAGGTCCAGACGTATCATCGCTTCCTCTCGCTAATTCACGTCAGAGCTCAACACCGAAATTGCGAACGTCCAGCAATTGCTCCTACACTAAAGGTGCCAGCCCTGAAAGCTGTTGCTGGTCCTCATCTCCCACTGGTAACCTCTCAAACGAACCACCAACACTTGGCCTCTGAACTTGTTTAGACACGCAAAGGTCCAGACGTATCATCGCTTCCTCTCGCTAATTCACGTCAGAGCTCAACACCGAAATTGCAAACGTCCAGTGATTGCTCCTACACTAAAGGTGCCAGCCCTGAAAGCTGTGGCTGGTCCTCATTTCCCACTGGTAACCTCTCAAACGAACCACAAACACTTGGCCTCTGAACTTGTTTAGACACTCAAAGGTCCAGACGTATCATCGCTTCCTCTCGCTAATTCACGTCAGAGCTCAACACCGAAATTGCGAACGTCCAGCGACTGCTCCTACACTAAAGGTGCCAGCCCTGAAAGCTGTGGCTGGTCCTCATTTCCCACTGGTAACCTCTCAAACGAACCACAAACACTTGGCCTCTGAACTTGTTTAGACACGCAAAAGTCCAGACGTATCATCGCTTCCTCTCGCTAATTCACGTCAGAGCTCAACACCGAAATTGCGAACGTCCAGCGATTGCTCCTACACTAAAGGGGCCAGCCCTGAAAGCTGTGGCTGGTCCTCATCTCCCACTGGTAACCTCTCAAACGAACCACAAACACTTGGCCTCTGAACTTGTTTAGACACTCAAAGGTCCAGACGTATCATCGCTTCCTCTCGCTAATTCACGTCAGAGCTCAACACCGAAATTGCGAACGTCCCGCGATTGCTCCTACACTAAAGGGGCCAGCCCTGAAAGCTGTGGCTGGTCCTCATCTCCCACTGGTAACCTCTCAAACGAACCACCAACACTTGGCCTCTGAACTTGTTTAGACACGCAAAGGTCCAGACGTATCATCGCTTCCTCTCGCTAATTCACGTCAGAGCTCAACACCGAAATTGCGAACGTCCAGCGATTGCTCCTACACCAAAGGTGCCAGCCCTGAAAGCTGTGGCTGGTCCTCATCTCCCACTGGTAACCTCTCAAACGAACCACAAACACTTGGCCTCTGAACTTGTTTAGACACGCAAAGGTCGAGACGTATCATCGCTTCCTCTCGCTAATTCACGTCAGAGCTCAACACCGAAATTGCGAACGTCCAGCGATTGCTCCTACACTAAAGGTGCCAGCCCTGAAAGCTGTGGCTGGTCCTCATCTCCCACTGGTATCCTCTAAAACGAACCACAAACACTTGGCCTCTGAACTTGTTTAGACACGCAAAGGTCCAGACGTATCATCGCTTCCTCTCGCTAATTCACGTCAGAGCTCAACACCGAAATTGCGAACGTCCAGCGATTGCTCCTACACTAAAGGTGCCAGCCCTGAAAGCTGTGGCTGGTCCTCATCTCCACTGGTAACCTCTCAAACGAACCACAAACACTTGGCCTCTGAACTTGTTTAGACACGCAAAGGTCCAGACGTATGATCGCTTCCTCTCGCTAATTCACGTCAGAGCTCAACACCGAAATTGCGAATGTCCAGCGATTGCTCCTACACTAAAGGGGCCAGCCCTGAAAGCTGTGGCTGGTCCTCATCTCCCACTGGTAACCTCTCAAACGAACCACAAACACTTGGCCTCTGAACTTGTTTAGACACTCAAAGGTCCAGACGTATCATCGCTTCCTCTCGCTAATTCACGTCAGAGCTCAACACCGAAATTGCGAACGTCCAGCGATTGCTCCTACACTAAAGGTGCCAGCCCTGAAAGCTGTGGCTGGTCCTCATCTCCCACTGGTAACCTCTCAAACGAACCACAAACACTTGGCCTCTGAACTTGTTTAGACACTCAAAGGTCCAGACGTATCATCGCTTCCTCTCGCTAATTCACGTCAGAGCTCAACACCGAAATTGCGAACGTCCAGCGATTGCTCCTACACTAAAGGTGCCAGCCCTGAAAGCTGTGGCTGGTCCTCATCTCCCACTGGTAACCTCTCAAACGAACCACAAACACTTGGCCTCTGAACTTGTTTAGACACGCAAAGGTCCAGACGTATCATCGCTTCCTCTCGCTAATTCACGTCAGAGCTCAACACCGAAATTGCGAACGTCCAGCGATTGCTCCTACACTAAAGGTGCCAGCCCTGAAAGCTGTGCTGGTCCTCATCTCCCACTGGTAACCTCTCAAACGAACCACAAACACTTGGCCTCTGAACTTGTTTAGACACGCAAAGGTCCAGACGTATCATCGCTTCCTCTCGCTAATTCACGTCAGAGCTCAACACCGAAATTGCGAACGTCCAGCGACTGCTCCTACACTAAAGGTGCCAGCCCTGAAAGCTCTTGCTGGTCCTCATCTCCCACTGGTAACCTCTCAAACGAACCACAAACACTTGGCCTCTGAACTTGTTTAGTCACGCAAAAGTCCAGACGTATCATCGCTTCCTCTCGCTAATTCACGTCAGAGCTCAACACCGAAATTGCGAACGTCAGCGATTGCTCCTACACTAAAGGGGCCAGCCCTGAAAGCTGTGGCTGGTCCTCATCTCCCACTGGTAACCTCTCAAACGAACCACAAACACTTGGCCTCTGAACTTGTTTAGACACGCAAAGGTCCAGACGTATCATCGCTTCCTCTCGCTAATTCACGTCAGAGCTCAACACCGAAATTGCGAACGTCCAGCGATTGCTCCTACACTAAAGGGGCCAGCCCTGAAAGCTGTGGCTGGTCCTCATCTCCCACTGGTAACCTCTCAAACGAACCACAAACACTTGGCCTCTGAAATTGTTTAGACACTCAAAGGTCCAGACGTATCATCGCTTCCTCTCGCTAATTCACGTCAGAGCTCAACACCGAAATTGCGAACGTCCAGCGATTGCTCCTACACTAAAGGTGCCAGCCCTGAAAGTTCTTGCTGGTCCTCATCTCCAGTGGTAACCTCTCAAACGAACCACAAACACTTGGCCTCTGAACTTGTTTAGACACTCAAATGTCCAGACGTATCATCGCTTCCTCTCGCTAATTCACGTCAGAGCTCAACACCGAAATTGCGAACGTCCAGCGATTGCTCCTACACTAAAGGTGCCAGCCCTGAAAGTTCTTGCTGGTCCTCATCTCCCACTGGTAACCTCTCAAACGAACCACAAACACTTGGCCTCTGAACTGGTTTAGACACGCAAAGGTCCAGACGTATGATCGCTTCCTCTCGCTAATTCACGTCAGAGCTCAACACCGAAATTGCGAACGTCCAGGGATTGCTCCTACACTAAAGGTGCCAGCCCTGAAAGCTCTTGCTGGTCCTCATCTCCCACTGGTAACCTCTCAAACGAACCACAAACACTTGGCCTCTGAACTTGTTTAGACACGCAAAGGTCCAGACGTATCATCGCTTCCTCTCGCTAATTCACGTCAGAGCTCAACACCGAAATTGCGAACGTCAGCGACTGCTCCTACACTAAAGGTGCCAGCCCTGAAAGCTGTGGCTGGTCCTCATCTCCCACTGGTAACCTCTCAAACGAACCACAAACACTTGGCCTCTGAACTTGTTTAGACACTCAAATGTCCAGACGTATCATCGCTTCCTCTCGCTAATTCACGTCAGAGCTCAACACCGAAATTGCGAAAGTCCAGCGACTGCTCCTACACTAAAGGTGCCAGCCCTGAAAGCTGTGGCTGGTCCTCATCTCCCACTGGTAACCTCTCAAACGAACCACAAACACTTGGCCTCTGAACTTGTTTAGACACTCAAAGGTCCAGACGTATCATCGCTTCCTCTCGCTAATTGACGTCAGAGCTCAACACCGAAATTGCGAACGTCCAGCGATTGCTCCTACACTAAAGGGGCCAGCCCTGAAAGCTGTGGCTGGTCCTCATCTCCCACTGGTAACCTCTCAAACGAACCACAAACACTTGGCCTCTGAACTTGTTTAGACACGCAAAGGTCGAGACGTATCATCGCTTCCTCTCGCTAATTCACGTCAGAGCTCAACACCGAAATTGCGAACGTCCAGCGATTGCTCCTACACTAAAGGTTCCAGCCCTGAAAGCTGTGGCTGGTCCTCATCTCCCACTGGTAACCTCTCAAACGAACCACAAACACTTGGCCTCTGAACTTGTTTAGACACGCAAAGGTCCAGACGTATCATCGCTTCCTCTCGCTAATTCACGTCAGAGCTCAACACCGAAATTGCGAACGTCCAGCGATTGCTCCTGCACTAAAGGTGCCAGCCCTGAAAGCTGTGCTGGTCCTCATCTCCCACTGGTAACCTCTCAAACGAACCACAAACACTTGGCCTCTGAACTTGTTTAGACACGCAAAGGTCCAGACGTATCATCGCTTCCTCTCGCTAATTCACGTCAGAGCTCAACACCGAAATTGCGAACGTCCAGCGATTGCTCCTACACTAAAGGTGCCAGCCCTGAAAGCTCTTGCTGGTCCTCATCTCCCACTGGTAACCTCTCAAACGAACCACAAACACTTGGCCTCTGAACTTGTTTAGACACGCAAAGGTCCAGACGTATGATCGCTTCCTCTCCCTAATTCACGTCAGAGCTCAACACCGAAATTGCAAACGTCCAGCGATTGCTCCTACACTAAAGGTGCCAGCCCTGAAAGCTGTGGCTGGTCCTCATCTCCCACTGGTAACCTCTCAAACGAACCACAAACACTTGGCCTCTGAACTTGTTTAGACACGCAAAGGTCGAGACGTATCATCGCTTCCTCTCGCTAATTCACGTCAGAGCTCAACACCGAAATTGCGAATGTCCAGCGATTGCTCCTACACTAAAGGTGCCAGCCCTGAAAGCTCTTGCTGGTCCTCATCTCCCACTGGTAACCTCTCAAACGAACCACAAACACTTGGCCTCTGAACTTGTTTACACACGCAAAGGTCCAGACGTATCATCGCTTCCTCTCGCTAATTCACGTCAGAGCTCAACACCGAAATTGCGAACGTCCAGCGATTGCTCCTACACTAAAGGTGCCAGCCCTGAAAGCTGTGGCTGGTCCTCATCTCCCACTGGTAACCTCTCAAACGAACCACAAACACTTGGCCTCTGAACTTGTTTAGACACTCAAAGGTCCAGACGTATCATCGCTTCCTCTCGCTAATTCACGTCAGAGCTCAACACCGAAATTGCGAACGTCCAGCGATTGCTCCTACACTAAAGGTGCCAGCCCTGAAAGTTCTTGCTGGTCCTCATCTCCCACTGGTAACCTCTCAAACGAACCACAAACACTTGGCCTCTGAACTTGTTTAGACACGCAAAGGTCCAGACGTATCATCGCTTCCTCTCGCTAATTCACGTCAGAGCTCAACACCGAAATTGCGAACGTCCAGCGATTGCTCCTACACTAAAGGTGCCAGCCCTGAAAGCTCTGGCTGGTCCTCATCTCCCACTGGTAACCTCTCAAACGAACCACCAACACTTGGCCTCTGAACTTGTTTAGACACGCAAAGGTCCAGACGTATCATCGCTTCCTCTCGCTAATTCACGTCAGAGCTCAACACCGAAATTGCAAACGTCCAGTGATTGCTCCTACACTAAAGGTGCCAGCCCTGAAAGCTGTGGCTGGTCCTCATTTCCCACTGGTAACCTCTCAAACGAACCACAAACACTTGGCCTCTGAACTTGTTTAGACACTCAAAGGTCCAGACGTATCATCGCTTCCTCTCGCTAATTCACGTCAGAGCTCAACACCGAAATTGCGAACGTCCAGCGACTGCTCCTACACTAAAGGTGCCAGCCCTGAAAGCTGTGGCTGGTCCTCATTTCCCACTGGTAACCTCTCAAACGAACCACAAACACTTGGCCTCTGAACTTGTTTAGTCACGCAAAAGTCCAGACGTATCATCGCTTCCTCTCGCTAATTCACGTCAGAGCTCAACACCGAAATTGCGAACGTCCAGCGATTGCTCCTACACTAAAGGGGCCAGCCCTGAAAGCTGTGGCTGGTCCTCATCTCCCACTGGTAACCTCTCAAACGAACCACAAACACTTGGCCTCTGAACTTGTTTAGACACGCAAAGGTCCAGACGTATCATCGCTTCCTCTCGCTAATTCACGTCAGAGCTCAACACCGAAATTGCGAACGTCCAGCGATTGCTCCTACACTAAAGGGGCCAGCCCTGAAAGCTGTGGCTGGTCCTCATCTCCCACTGGTAACCTCTCAAACGAACCACCAACACTTGGCCTCTGAACTTGTTTAGACACGCAAAGGTCCAGACGTATCATCGCTTCCTCTCGCTAATTCACGTCAGAGCTCAACACCGAAATTGCGAACGTCCAGCGATTGCTCCTACACTAAAGGTGCCAGCCCTGAAAGCTGTGGCTGGTCCTCATCTCCCACTGGTAACCTCTCAAACGAACCACAAACACTTGGCCTCTGAACTTGTTTAGACACGCAAAGGTCCAGACGTATCATCGCTTCCTCTCGCTAATTCACGTCAGAGCTCAACACCGAAATTGCGAACGTCCAGCGATTGCTCCTACACTAAAGGTGCCAGCCCTGAAAGCTGTGGCTGGTCCTCATCTCCCACTGGTAACCTCTCAAACGAACCACAAACACTTGGCCTCTGAACTTGTTTAGACACTCAAAGGTCCAGACGTATCATCGCTTCCTCTCGCTAATTCACGTCAGAGCTCAACACCGAAATTGCGAACGTCCAGCGATTGCTCCTACACTAAAGGTGCCAGCCCTGAAAGCTGTGGCTGGTCCTCATCTCCCACTGGTAACCTCTCAAACGAACCACAAACACTTGGCCTCTGAACTTGTTTAGACACGCAAAGGTCCAGACGTATGATCGCTTCCTCTCGCTAATTCACGTCAGAGCTCAACACCGAAATTGCGAACGTCCAGCGATTGCTCCTACACTAAAGGTGCCAGCCCTGAAAGCTGTGGCTGGTCCTCATCTCCCACTGGTAACCTCTCAAACGAACCACAAACACTTGGCCTCTGAACTTGTTTAGACACTCAAAGGTCCAGACGTATCATCGCTTCCTCTCGCTAATTCACGTCAGAGCTCAACACCGAAATTGCGAACGTCCAGCGATTGCTCCTACACTAAAGGTGCCAGCCCTGAAAGCTGTGGCTGGTCCTCATCTCCCACTGGTAACCTCTCAAACGAACCACAAACACTTGGCCTCTGAACTTGTTTAGTCACGCAAAAGTCCAGACGTATCATCGCTTCCTCTCGCTAATTCACGTCAGAGCTCAACACCGAAATTGCGAATGTCCAGCGATTGCTCCTACACTAAAGGGGCCAGCCCTGAAAGCTGTGGCTGGTCCTCATCTCCCACTGGTAACCTCTCAAACGAACCACAAACACTTGGCCTCTGAACTTGTTTAGACACTCAAAGGTCCAGACGTATCATCGCTTCCTCTCACTAATTCACGTCAGAGCTCAACACCGAAATTGCGAACGTCCAGCGATTGCTCCTACACTAAAGGTGCCAGCCCTGAAAGCTGTGCTGGTCCTCATCTCCCACTGGTAACCTCTCAAACGAACCACAAACACTTGGCCTCTGAACTTGTTTAGACACGCAAAGGTCCAGACGTATCATCGCTTCCTCTCGCTAATTCACGTCAGAGCTCAACACCGAAATTGCGAACGTCCAGCGATTGCTCCTACACTAAAGGTGCCAGCCCTGAAAGCTCTTGCTGGTCCTCATCTCCCACTGGTAACCTCTCAAACGAACCACAAACACTTGGCCTCTGAACTTGTTTAGACACGCAAAGGTCCAGACGTATGATCGCTTCCTCTCGCTAATTCACGTCAGAGCTCAACACCGAAATTGCGAACGTCCAGCGATTGCTCCTACACTAAAGGGGCCAGCCCTGAAAGCTGTGGCTGGTCCTCATCTCCCACTGGTAACCTCTCAAACGAACCACAAACACTTGGCCTCTGAACTTGTTTAGACACGCAAAGGTCGAGACGTATCATCGCTTCCTCTCGCTAATTCACGTCAGAGCTCAACACCGAAATTGCGAAAGTCCAGCGATTGCTCCTACACTAAAGGTGCCAGCCCTGAAAGCTCTTGCTGGTCCTCATCTCCCACTGGTAACCTCTCAAACGAACCACAAACACTTGGCCTCTGAACTTGTTTACACACGCAAAGGTCCAGACGTATCATCGCTTCCTCTCGCTAATTCACGTCAGAGCTCAACACCGAAATTGCGAACGTCCAGCGATTGCTCCTACACTAAAGGTGCCAGCCCTGAAAGCTGTGGCTGGTCCTCATCTCCCACTGGTAACCTCTCAAACGAACCACAAACACTTGGCCTCTGAACTTGTTTAGACACTCAAAGGTCCAGACGTATCATCGCTTCCTCTCGCTAATTCACGTCAGAGCTCAACACCGAAATTGCGAACGTCCAGCGATTGCTCCTACACTAAAGGTGACAGCCCTGAAAGTTATTGCTGGTCCTCATCTCCCACTGGTAACCTCTCAAACGAACCACCAACACTTGGCCTCTGAACTTGTTTAGACACTCAAAGGTCCAGACGTATCATCGCTTCCTCTCGCTAATTCACGTCAGAGCTCAACACCGAAATTGCGAACGTCCAGCGATTGCTCCTACACTAAAGGTGCTAGCCCTGAAAGTTCTTGCTGGTCCTCATCTCCCACTGGTAACCTCTCAAACGAACCACAAACACTTGGCCTCTGAACTTGTTTAGACACGCAAAGGTCCAGACGTATCATCGCTTCCTCTCGCTAATTCACGTCAGAGCTCAACACCGAAATTGCGAACGTCCAGCGATTGCTCCTACACTAAAGGTGCCAGCCCTGAAAGCTGTTGCTGGTCCTCATCTCCCACTGGTAACCTCTCAAACGAACCACCAACACTTGGCCTCTGAACTTGTTTAGACACGCAAAGGTCCAGACGTATCATCGTTTCCTCTCGCTAATTCACGTCAGAGCTCAACACCGAAATTGCAAACGTCCAGTGATTGCTCCTACACTAAAGGTGCCAGCCCTGAAAGCTGTGGCTGGTCCTCATTTCCCACTGGTAACCTCTCAAACGAACCACAAACACTTGGCCTCTGAACTTGTTTAGACACTCAAAGGTCCAGACGTATCATCGCTTCCTCTCGCTAATTCACGTCAGAGCTCAACACCGAAATTGCGAACGTCCAGCGACTGCTCCTACACTAAAGGTGCCAGCCCTGAAAGCTGTGGCTGGTCCTCATTTCCCACTGGTAACCTCTCAAACGAACCACAAACACTTGGCCTCTGAACTTGTTTAGGCACTCAAAAGTCCAGACGTATCATCGCTTCCTCTCGCTAATTCACGTCAGAGCTCAACACCGAAATTGCGAACGTCCAGCGACTGCTCCTACCCTAAAGGTGCCAGCCCTGAAAGCTGTGGCTGGTCCTCATCTCCCAGTGGTAACCTCTCAAACGAACCACAAACACTTGGCCTCTGAACTTGTTTAGACACTCAAAGGTCCAGACGTATGATCGCTTCCTCTCGCTAATTCACGTCAGAGCTCAACACCGAAATTGCGAACGTCCAGCGATTGCTCCTACACTAAAGGGGCCAGCCCTGAAAGCTGTGGCTGGTCCTCATCTCCCACTGGTAACCTCTCAAACGAACCACCAACACTTGGCCTCTGAACTTGTTTAGACACGCAAAGGTCCAGACGTATCATCGCTTCCTCTCGCTAATTCACGTCAGAGCTCAACACCGAAATTGCGAACGTCCAGCGATTGCTCCTACACTAAAGGTGCCAGCCCTGAAAGCTGTGGCTGGTCCTCATCTCCCACTGGTAACCTCTCAAACGAACCACAAACACTTGGCCTCTGAACTTGTTTAGACACGCAAAGGTCCAGACGTATCATCGCTTCCTCTCGCTAATTCACGTCAGAGCTCAACACCGAAATTGCGAACGTCCAGCGATTGCTCCTACACTAAAGGTGCCAGCCCTGAAAGCTGTGGCTGGTCCTCATCTCCCACTGGTATCCTCTAAAACGAACCACAAACACTTGGCCTCTGAACTTGTTTAGACACGCAAAGGTCCAGACGTATGATCGCTTCCTCTCGCTAATTCACGTCAGAGCTCAACACCGAAATTGCGAACGTCCAGCGATTGCTCCTACACTAAAGGTGCCAGCCCTGAAAGCTGTGGCTGGTCCTCATCTCCCACTGGTAACCTCTCAAACGAACCACAAACACTTGGCCTCTGAACTTGTTTAGACACGCAAAGGTCCAGACGTATGATCGCTTCCTCTCGCTAATTCACGTCAGAGCTCAACACCGAAATTGCGAACGTCCAGCGATTGCTCCTACACTAAAGGTGCCAGCCCTGAAAGCTGTGGCTGGTCCTCATCTCCCACTGGTAACCTCTCAAACGAACCACAAACACTTGGCCTCTGAACTTGTTTAGACACTCAAAGGTCCAGACGTATCATCGCTTCCTCTCGCTAATTCACGTCAGAGCTCAACACCGAAATTGCGAACGTCCAGCGATTGCTCCTACACTAAAGGTGCCAGCCCTGAAAGCTGTGGCTGGTCCTCATCTCCCACTGGTAACCTCTCAAACGAACCACAAACACTTGGCCTCTGAACTTGTTTAGTCACGCAAAAGTCCAGACGTATCATCGCTTCCTCTCGCTAATTCACGTCAGAGCTCAACACCGAAATTGCGAATGTCCAGCGATTGCTCCTACACTAAAGGGGCCAGCCCTGAAAGCTGTGGCTGGTCCTCATCTCCCACTGGTAACCTCTCAAACGAACCACAAACACTTGGCCTCTGAACTTGTTTAGACACTCAAAGGTCCAGACGTATCATCGCTTCCTCTCGCTAATTCACGTCAGAGCTCAACACCGAAATTGCGAACGTCCAGCGATTGCTCCTACACTAAAGGTTCCAGCCCTGAAAGCTGTGGCTGGTCCTCATCTCCCACTGGTAACCTCTCAAACGAACCACAAACACTTGGCCTCTGAACTTGTTTAGACACGCAAAGGTCCAGACGTATCATCGCTTCCTCTCGCTAATTCACGTCAGAGCTCAACACCGAAATTGCGAACGTCCAGCGATTGCTCCTGCACTAAAGGTGCCAGCCCTGAAAGCTGTGCTGGTCCTCATCTCCCACTGGTAACCTCTCAAACGAACCACAAACACTTGGCCTCTGAACTTGTTTAGACACGCAAAGGTCCAGACGTATCATCGCTTCCTCTCGCTAATTCACGTCAGAGCTCAACACCGAAATTGCGAACGTCCAGCGATTGCTCCTACACTAAAGGTGCCAGCCCTGAAAGCTCTTGCTGGTCCTCATCTCCCACTGGTAACCTCTCAAACGAACCACAAACACTTGGCCTCTGAACTTGTTTAGACACGCAAAGGTCCAGACGTATGATCGCTTCCTCTCGCTAATTCACGTCAGAGCTCAACACCGAAATTGCGAACGTCCAGCGATTGCTCCTACACTAAAGGTGCCAGCCCTGAAAGCTGTGGCTGGTCCTCATCTCCCACTGGTAACCTCTCAAACGAACCACAAACACTTGGCCTCTGAACTTGTTTAGACACGCAAAGGTCGAGACGTATCATCGCTTCCTCTCGCTAATTCACGTCAGAGCTCAACACCGAAATTGCGAATGTCCAGCGATTGCTCCTACACTAAAGGTGCCAGCCCTGAAAGCTCTTGCTGGTCCTCATCTCCCACTGGTAACCTCTCAAACGAACCACAAACACTATTGGGCCTCTGAACTTGTTTACACACGCAAAGGTCCAGACGTATCATCGCTTCCTCTCGCTAATTCACGTCAGAGCTCAACACCGAAATTGCGAACGTCCAGCGATTGCTCCTACACTAAAGGTGCCAGCCCTGAAAGCTGTGGCTGGTCCTCATCTCCCACTGGTAACCTCTCAAACGAACCACAAACACTTGGCCTCTGAACTTGTTTAGACACTCAAAGGTCCAGACGTATCATCGCTTCCTCTCGCTAATTCACGTCAGAGCTCAACACCGAAATTGCGAACGTCCAGCGATTGCTCCTACACTAAAGGTGACAGCCCTGAAAGTTATTGCTGGTCCTCATCTCCCACTGGTAACCTCTCAAACGAACCACAAACACTTGGCCTCTGAACTTGTTTAGACACTCAAATGTCCAGACGTATCATCGCTTCCTCTCGCTAATTCACGTCAGAGCTCAACACCGAAATTGCGAACGTCCAGCGATTGCTCCTACACTAAAGGGGCCAGCCCTGAAAGCTCTTGCTGGTCCTCATCTCCCACTGGTAACCTCTCAAACGAACCACAAACACTTGGCCTCTGAACTTGTTTAGACACGCAAAGGTCCAGACGTATCATCGCTTCCTCTCGCTAATTCACGTCAGAGCTCAACACCGAAATTGCGAACGTCCAGCGATTGCTCCTACACTAAAGGTGCCAGCCCTGAAAGCTGTTGCTGGTCCTCATCTCCCACTGGTAACCTCTCAAACGAACCACCAACACTTGGCCTCTGAACTTGTTTAGACACGCAAAGGTCCAGACGTATCATCGCTTCCTCTCGCTAATTCACGTCAGAGCTCAACACCGAAATTGCGAACGTCCAGCGATTGCTCCTGCACTAAAGGTGCCAGCCCTGAAAGCTGTGCTGGTCCTCATCTCCCACTGGTAACCTCTCAAACGAACCACAAACACTTGGCCTCTGAACTTGTTTAGACACGCAAAGGTCCAGACGTATCATCGCTTCCTCTCGCTAATTCACGTCAGAGCTCAACACCGAAATTGCGAACGTCCAGCGATTGCTCCTACACTAAAGGTGCCAGCCCTGAAAGCTCTTGCTGGTCCTCATCTCCCACTGGTAACCTCTCAAACGAACCACAAACACTTGGCCTCTGAACTTGTTTAGACACGCAAAGGTCCAGACGTATGATCGCTTCCTCTCGCTAATTCACGTCAGAGCTCAACACCGAAATTGCGAACGTCCAGCGATTGCTCCTACACTAAAGGTGCCAGCCCTGAAAGCTGTGGCTGGTCCTCATCTCCCACTGGTAACCTCTCAAACGAACCACAAACACTTGGCCTCTGAACTTGTTTAGACACGCAAAGGTCGAGACGTATCATCGCTTCCTCTCGCTAATTCACGTCAGAGCTCAACACCGAAATTGCGAATGTCCAGCGATTGCTCCTACACTAAAGGTGCCAGCCCTGAAAGCTCTTGCTGGTCCTCATCTCCCACTGGTAACCTCTCAAACGAACCACAAACACTTGGCCTCTGAACTTGTTTACACACGCAAAGGTCCAGACGTATCATCGCTTCCTCTCGCTAATTCACGTCAGAGCTCAACACCGAAATTGCGAACGTCCAGCGATTGCTCCTACACTAAAGGTGCCAGCCCTGAAAGCTGTGGCTGGTCCTCATCTCCCACTGGTAACCTCTCAAACGAACCACAAACACTTGGCCTCTGAACTTGTTTAGACACTCAAAGGTCCAGACGTATCATCGCTTCCTCTCGCTAATTCACGTCAGAGCTCAACACCGAAATTGCGAACGTCCAGCGATTGCTCCTACACTAAAGGTGACAGCCCTGAAAGTTATTGCTGGTCCTCATCTCCCACTGGTAACCTCTCAAACGAACCACAAACACTTGGCCTCTGAACTTGTTTAGACACTCAAATGTCCAGACGTATCATCGCTTCCTCTCGCTAATTCACGTCAGAGCTCAACACCGAAATTGCGAACGTCCAGCGATTGCTCCTACACTAAAGGTGCCAGCCCTGAAAGCTCTTGCTGGTCCTCATCTCCCACTGGTAACCTCTCAAACGAACCACAAACACTTGGCCTCTGAACTTGTTTAGACACGCAAAGGTCCAGACGTATCATCGCTTCCTCTCGCTAATTCACGTCAGAGCTCAACACCGAAATTGCGAACGTCCAGCGATTGCTCCTACACTAAAGGTGCCAGCCCTGAAAGCTGTTGCTGGTCCTCATCTCCCACTGGTAACCTCTCAAACGAACCACCAACACTTGGCCTCTGAACTTGTTTAGACACGCAAAGGTCCAGACGTATCATCGCTTCCTCTCGCTAATTCACGTCAGAGCTCAACACCGAAATTGCAAACGTCCAGTGATTGCTCCTACATTAAAGGTGCCAGCCCTGAAAGCTGTGGCTGGTCCTCATTTCCCACTGGTAACCTCTCAAACGAACCACAAACACTTGGCCTCTGAACTTGTTTAGACACTCAAAGGTCCAGACGTATCATCGCTTCCTCTCGCTAATTCACGTCAGAGCTCAACACCGAAATTGCGAACGTCCAGCGACTGCTCCTACACTAAAGGTGCCAGCCCTGAAAGCTGTGGCTGGTCCTCATTTCCCACTGGTAACCTCTCAAACGAACCACAAACACTTGGCCTCTGAACTTGTTTAGTCACGCAAAAGTCCAGACGTATCATCGCTTCCTCTCGCTAATTCACGTCAGAGCTCAACACCGAAATTGCGAACGTCCAGCGATTGCTCCTACACTAAAGGGCCAGCCCTGAAAGCTGTGGCTGGTCCTCATCTCCCACTGGTAACCTCTCAAACGAACCACAAACACTTGGCCTCTGGACTTGTTTAGACACTCAAAGGTCCAGACGTATCATCGCTTCCTCTCGCTAATTCACGTCAGAGCTCAACACCGAAATTGCGAACGTCCAGCGATTGCTCCTACACTAAAGGGGCCAGCCCTGAAAGCTGTGGCTGGTCCTCATCTCCCACTGGTAACCTCTCAAACGAACCACAAACACTTGGCCTCTGAACTTGTTTAGACACGCAAAGGTCCAGACGTATCATCGCTTCCTCTCGCTAATTCACGTCAGAGCTCAACACCGAAATTGCGAACGTCCAGCGATTGCTCCTACACTAAAGGTGCCAGCCCTGAAAGCTGTGGCTGGTCCTCATCTCCCACTGGTATCCTCTAAAACGAACCACAAACACTTGGCCTCTGAACTTGTTTAGACACTCAAAGGTCCAGACGTATCATCGCTTCCTCTCGCTAATTCACGTCAGAGCTCAACACCGAAATTGCGAACGTCCAGCGATTGCTCCTACACTAAAGGTGCCAGCCCTGAAAGCTGTGGCTGGTCCTCATCTCCCACTGGTAACCTCTCAAACGAACCACAAACACTTGGCCTCTGAACTTGTTTAGTCACGCAAAAGTCCAGACGTATCATCGCTTCCTCTCGCTAATTCACGTCAGAGCTCAACACCAAAATTGCGAATGTCCAGCGATTGCTCCTACACTAAAGGGGCCAGCCCTGAAAGCTGTGGCTGGTCCTCATCTCCCACTGGTAACCTCTCAAACGAACCACAAACACTTGGCCTCTGAACTTGTTTAGACACGCAAAGGTCCAGACGTATCATCGCTTCCTCTCGCTAATTCACGTCAGAGCTCAACACCGAAATTGCGAACGTCCAGCGTTTGCTCCTACACTAAAGGTGCCAGCCCTGAAAGCTGTGCTGGTCCTCATCTCCCACTGGTAACCTCTCAAACGAACCACAAACACTTGGCCTCTGAACTTGTTTAGACACGCAAAGGTCCAGACGTATCATCGCTTCCTCTCGCTAATTCACGTCAGAGCTCAACATCGAAATTGCGAACGTCCAGCGATTGCTCCTACACTAAAGGTGCCAGCCCTGAAAGCTCTTGCTGGTCCTCATCTCCCACTGGTAACCTCTCAAACGAACCACAAACACTTGGCCTCTGAACTTGTTTAGACACGCAAAGGTCCAGACGTATCATCGCTTCCTCTCGCTAATTCACGTCAGAGCTCAACACCGAAATTGCGAACGTCCGGCGATTGCTCCTACACTAAAGGTGCCAGCCTTGAAAGCTCTTGCTGGTCCTCATCTCCCACTGGTAACCTCTCAAACGAACCACAAACACTTGGCCTCTGAACTTGTTTAGACACTCAAAGGTCCAGACGTATCATCGCTTCCTCTCGCTAATTCACGTCAGAGCTCAACACCGAAATTGCGAACGTCCAGCGACTGCTCCTACACTAAAGGTGCCAGCCCTGAAAGCTCTTGCTGGTCCTCATCTCCCACTGGTAACCTCTCAAACGAACCACAAACACTTGGCCTCTGAACTTGTTTAGTCACGCAAAAGTCCAGACGTATCATCGCTTCCTCTCGTTAATTCACGTCAGAGCTCAACACCGAAATTGCGAACGTCCAGCGATTGCTCCTACACTAAAGGTGCCAGCCCTGAAAGCTGTGGCTGGTCCTCATCTCCCACTGGTAACCTCTCAAACGAACCACAAACACTTGGCCTCTGAACTTGTTTAGACACTCAAAGGTCCAGACGTATCATCGCTTCCTCTCGCTAATTCATGTCAGAGCTCAACACCGAAATTGCAAACGTCCAGCGATTGCTCCTACACTAAAGGTGCCAGCCCTGAAAGCTGTGGCTGGTCCTCATCTCCCACTGGTAAGCTCTCAAACGAACCACAAACACTTGGCCTCTGAACTTGTTTAGACACGCAAAGGTCCAGACGTATCATCGCTTCCTCTCGCTAATTCACGTCAGAGCTCAACACCGAAATTGCGAACGTCCAGCGATTGCTCCTACACTAAAGGTGCCAGCCCTGAAAGCTGTGGCTGGTCCTCATTTCCCACTGGTAACCTCTCAAACGAACCACAAACACTTGGCCTCTGAACTTGTTTAGTCACGCAAAAGTCCAGACGTATCATCGCTTCCTCTCGCTAATTCACGTCAGAGCTCAACACCGAAATTGCGAACGTCCAGCGATTGCTCCTACACTAAAGGGGCCAGCCCTGAAAGCTGTGGCTGGTCCTCATCTCCCACTGGTAACCTCTCAAACGAACCACCAACACTTGGCCTCTGAACTTGTTTAGACACGCAAAGGTCCAGACGTATGATCGCTTCCTCTCGCTAATTCACGTCAGAGCTCAACACCGAAATTGCGAACGTCCAGCGATTGCTCCTACACTAAAGGTGCCAGCCCTGAAAGCTGTGGCTGGTCCTCATCTCCACTGGTAACCTCTCAAACGAACCACAAACACTTGGCCTCTGAACTTGTTTAGACACGCAAAGGTCCAGACGTATCATCGCTTCCTCTCGCTAATTCACGTCAGAGCTCAACACCGAAATTGCGAACGTCCAGCGATTGCTCCTACACTAAAGGTGCCAGCCCTGAAAGCTGTGGCTGGTCCTCATCTACCACTGGTATCCTCTAAAACGAACCACAAACACTTGGCCTCTGAACTTGTTTAGACACGCAAAGGTCCAGACGTATCATCGCTTCCTCTCGCTAATTCACGTCAGAGCTCAACACCGAAATTGCGAACGTCCAGCGATTGCTCCTACACTAAAGGTGCCAGCCCTGAAAGCTGTGGCTGGTCCTCATCTCCCACTGGTAACCTCTCAAACGAACCACAAACACTTGGCCTCTGAACTTGTTTAGACACGCAAAGGTCCAGACGTATGATCGCTTCCTCTCGCTAATTCACGTCAGAGCTCAACACCGAAATTGCGAACGTCCAGCGATTGCTCCTACACTAAAGGTGCCAGCCCTGAAAGCTGTGGCTGGTCCTCATCTCCCACTGGTAACCTCTCAAACGAACCACAAACACTTGGCCTCTGAACTTGTTTAGACACTCAAAGGTCCAGACGTATCATCGCTTCCTCTCGCTAATTCACGTCAGAGCTCAACACCGAAATTGCGAACGTCCAGCGATTGCTCCTACACTAAAGGTGCCAGCCCTGAAAGCTGTTGCTGGTCCTCATCTCCCACTGGTAACCTCTCAAACGAACCACAAACACTTGGCCTCTGAACTTGTTTAGTCACGCAAAAGTCCAGACGTATCATCGCTTCCTCTCGCTAATTCACGTCAGAGCTCAACACTGAAATTGCGAACGTCCAGCGATTGCTCCTACACTAAAGGGGCCAGCCCTGAAAGCTGTGGCTGGTCCTCATCTCCCACTGGTAACCTCTCAAACGAACCACAAACACTTGGCCTCTGAAATTGTTTAGACACTCAAAGGTCCAGACGTATCATCGCTTCCTCTCGCTAATTCACGTCAGAGCTCAACACCGAAATTGCGAACGTCCAGCGATTGCTCCTACACTAAAGGTGCCAGCCCTGAAAGCTGTGGCTGGTCCTCATCTCCCACTGGTAACCTCTCAAACGAACCACAAGCACTTGGCCTCTGAACTTGTTTAGACACTCAAAGGTCCAGACGTATCATCGCTTCCTCTCGCTAATTCACGTCAGAGCTCAACACCGAAATTGCGAACGTCCAGCGATTGCTCCTACACTAAAGGTGCCAGCCCTGAAAGCTGTGGCTGGTCCTCATCTCCCACTGGTAACCTCTCAAACGAACCACAAACACTTGGCCTCTGAACTTGTTTAGACACGCAAAGGTCCAGACGTATGATCGCTTCCTCTCGCTAATTCACGTCAGAGCTCAACACCGAAATTGCGAACGTCCAGCGATTGCTCCTACACTAAAGGTGCCAGCCCTGAAAGCTGTGGCTGGTCCTCATCTCCCACTGGTAACCTCTCAAACGAACCACAAACACTTGGCCTCTGAACTTGTTTAGACACTCAAAGGTCCAGACGTATCATCGCTTCCTCTCGCTAATTCACGTCAGAGCTCAACACCGAAATTGCGAACGTCCAGCGATTGCTCCTACACTAAAGGTGCCAGCCCTGAAAGCTGTTGCTGGTCCTCATCTCCCACTGGTAACCTCTCAAACGAACCACAAACACTTGGCCTCTGAACTTGTTTAGTCACGCAAAAGTCCAGACGTATGATCGCTTCCTCTCGCTAATTCACGTCAGAGCTCAACACTGAAATTGCGAACGTCCAGCGATTGCTCCTACACTAAAGGGGCCAGCCCTGAAAGCTGTGGCTGGTCCTCATCTCCCACTGGTAACCTCTCAAACGAACCACAAACACTTGGCCTCTGAACTGGTTTAGACACTCAAAGGTCCAGACGTATCATCGCTTCCTCTCGCTAATTCACGTCAGAGCTCAACACCGAAATTGCGAACGTCCAGCGATTGCTCCTACACTAAAGGTGCCAGCCCTGAAAGCTGTGGCTGGTCCTCATCTCCCACTGGTAACCTCTCAAACGAACCACAAACACTTGGCCTCTGAACTTGTTTAGACACTCAAAGGTCCAGACGTATCATCGCTTCCTCTCGCTAATTCACGTCAGAGCTCAACACCGAAATTGCGAACGTCCAGCGATTGCTCCTACACTAAAGGTGCCAGCCCTGAAAGCTGTGGCTGGTCCTCATCTCCCACTGGTAACCTCTCAAACGAACCACAAACACTTGGCCTCTGAACTTGTTTAGACACGCAAAGGTCCAGACGTATCATCGCTTCCTCTCCCTAATTCACGTCAGAGCTCAACACCGAAATTGCGAACGTCCAGCGATTGCTCCTACACTAAAGGTGCCAGCCCTGAAAGCTGTGCTGGTCCTCATCTCCCACTGGTAACCTCTCAAACGAACCACAAACACTTGGCCTCTGAACTTGTTTAGACACGCAAAGGTCCAGACGTATCATCGCTTCCTCTCGCTAATTCACGTCAGAGCTCAACACCGAAATTGCGAACGTCCAGCGATTGCTCCTACACTAAAGGTGCCAGCCCTGAAAGCTCTTGCTGGTCCTCATCTCCCACTGGTAACCTCTCAAACGAACCACAAACACTTGGCCTCTGAACTTGTTTAGACACGCAAAGGTCCAGACGTATCATCGCTTCCTCTCCCTAATTCACGTCAGAGCTCAACACCGAAATTGCGAACGTCCAGCGATTGCTCCTACACTAAAGGTGCCAGCCCTGAAAGCTGTGGCTGGTCCTCATCTCCCACTGGTAACCTCTCAAACGAACCACAAACACTTGGCCTCTGAACTTGTTTAGACACTCAAAGGTCCAGACGTATCATCGCTTCCTCTCGCTAATTCACGTCAGAGCTCAACACCGAAATTGCGAACGTCCAGCGACTGCTCCTACACTAAAGGTGCCAGCCCTGAAAGCTCTTGCTGGTCCTCATCTCCCACTGGTAACCTCTCAAACGAACCACAAACACTTGGCCTCTGAACTTGTTTAGTCACGCAAAAGTCCAGACGTATCATCGCTTCCTCTCGCTAATTCACGTCAGAGCTCAACACCGAAATTGCGAATGTCCAGCGATTGCTCCTACACTAAAGGGGCCAGCCCTGAAAGCTGTGGCTGGTCCTCATCTCCCACTGGTAACCTCTCAAACGAACCACAAACACTTGGCCTCTGAAATTGTTTAGACACTCAAAGGTCCAGACGTATCATCGCTTCCTCTCGCTAATTCACGTCAGAGCTCAACACCGAAATTGCGAACGTCCAGCGATTGCTCCTACACTAAAGGTGCCAGCCCTGAAAGCTGTGGCTGGTCCTCATCTCCCACTGGTAACCTCTCAAACGAACCACAAACACTTGGCCTCTGAACTTGTTTAGACACTCAAAGGTCCAGACGTATCATCGCTTCCTCTCGCTAATTCACGTCAGAGCTCAACACCGAAATTGCGAACGTCCAGCGATTGCTCCTACACTAAAGGTGCCAGCCCTGAAAGCTGTGGCTGGTCCTCATCTCCCACTGGTAACCTCTCAAACGAACCACAAACACTTGGCCTCTGAACTTGTTTAGACACTCAAAGGTCCAGACGTATCATCGCTTCCTCTCGCTAATTCACGTCAGAGCTCAACATCGAAATTGCGAACGTCCAGCGATTGCTCCTACACTAAAGGTGCCAGCCCTGAAAGCTCTTGCTGGTCCTCATCTCCCACTGGTAACCTCTCAAACGAACCACAAACACTTGGCCTCTGAACTTGTTTAGACACGCAAAGGTCCAGACGTATGATCGCTTCCTCTCGCTAATTCACGTCAGAGCTCAACACCGAAATTGCGAACGTCCAGCGATTGCTCCTACACTAAAGGTGCCAGCCCTGAAAGCTGTGGCTGGTCCTCATCTCCCACTGGTAACCTCTCAAACGAACCACAAACACTTGGCCTCTGAACTTGTTTAGACACTCAAAGGTCCAGACGTATCATCGCTTCCTCTCGCTAATTCACGTCAGAGCTCAACACCGAAATTGCGAACGTCCAGCGACTGCTCCTACACTAAAGGTGCCAGCCCTGAAAGCTCTTGCTGGTCCTCATCTCCCACTGGTAACCTCTCAAACGAACCACAAACACTTGGCCTCTGAACTTGTTTAGTCACGCAAAAGTCCAGACGTATCATCGCTTCCTCTCGCTAATTCACGTCAGAGCTCAACACCGAAATTGCGAACGTCCAGCGATTGCTCCTACACTAAAGGGGCCAGCCCTGAAAGCTGTGGCTGGTCCTCATCTCCCACTGGTAACCTCTCAAACGAACCACAAACACTTGGCCTCTGAACTTGTTTAGACACTCAAAGGTCCAGACGTATCATCGCTTCCTCTCGCTAATTCACGTCAGAGCTCAACACCGAAATTGCGAACGTCCAGCGATTGCTCCTACACTAAAGGTGCCAGCCCTGAAAGCTGTGGCTGGTCCTCATCTCCCACTGGTAAGCTCTCAAACGAACCACCAACACTTGGCCTCTGAACTTGTTTAGACACTCAAAGGTCCAGACGTATCATCGCTTCCTCTCGCTAATTCACGTCAGAGCTCAACACTGAAATTGCGAACGTCCAGCGATTGCTCCTACACTAAAGGTGCCAGCCCTGAAAGCTGTGGCTGGTCCTCATTTCCCACTGGTAACCTCTCAAACGAACCACAAACACTTGGCCTCTGAACTTGTTTAGTCACGCAAAAGTCCAGACGTATCATCGCTTCCTCTCGCTAATTCACGTCAGAGCTCAACACCGAAATTGCGAACGTCCAGCGATTGCTCCTACACTAAAGGGGCCAGCCCTGAAAGCTGTGGCTGGTCCTCATCTCCCACTGGTAACCTCTCAAACGAACCACCAACACTTGGCCTCTGAACTTGTTTAGACACGCAAAGGTCCAGACGTATGATCGCTTCCTCTCGCTAATTCACGTCAGAGCTCAACACCGAAATTGCAAACGTCCAGCGATTGCTCCTACACTAAAGGGGCCAGCCCTGAAAGCTGTGGCTGGTCCTCATCTCCCACTGGTAACCTCTCAAACGAACCACAAACACTTGGCCTCTGAACTTGTTTAGACACGCAAAGGTCCAGACGTATCATCGCTTCCTCTCGCTAATTCACGTCAGAGCTCAACACCGAAATTGCGAACGTCCAGCGATTGCTCCTACACTAAAGGGGCCAGCCCTGAAAGCTCTGGCTGGTCCTCATCTCCCACTGGTATCCTCTCAAACGAACCACAAACACTTGGCCTCTGAACTTGTTTAGACACGCAAAGGTCCAGACGTATCATCGCTTCCTCTCGCTAATTCACGTCAGAGCTCAACACCGAAATTGCGAACGTCCAGCGATTGCTCCTACACTAAAGGTGCCAGCCCTGAAAGCTCTTGCTGGTCCTCATCTCCCACTGGTAACCTCTCAAACGAACCACAAACACTTGGCCTCTGAACTTGTTTAGACACGCAAAGGTCCAGACGTATGATCGCTTCCTCTCGCTAATTCACGTCAGAGCTCAACACCGAAATTGCGAACGTCCAGCGATTGCTCCTACACTAAAGGTGCCAGCCCTGAAAGCTGTGGCTGGTCCTCATCTCCCACTGGTAACCTCTCAAACGAACCACCAACACTTGGCCTCTGAACTTGTTTAGACACGCAAAGGTCCAGACGTATCATCGCTTCCTCTCGCTAATTCACGTCAGAGCTCAACACCGAAATTGCGAACGTCCAGCGATTGCTCCTACACTAAAGGTGCCAGCCCTGAAAGCTGTTGCTGGTCCTCATCTCCCACTGGTAACCTCTCAAACGAACCACAAACACTTGGCCTCTGAACTTGTTTAGTCACGCAAAAGTCCAGACGTATCATCGCTTCCTCTCGCTAATTCACGTCAGAGCTCAACACCGAAATTGCGAACGTCCAGCGATTGCTCCTACACTAAAGGGGCCAGCCCTGAAAGCTGTGGCTGGTCCTCATCTCCCACTGGTAACCTCTCAAACGAACCACAAACACTTGGCCTCTGAACTTGTTTAGACACTCAAAGGTCCAGACGTATCATCGCTTCCTCTCGCTAATTCACGTCAGAGCTCAACACCGAAATTGCGAACGTCCAGCGATTGCTCCTACACTAAAGGGGCCAGCCCTGAAAGCTGTGGCTGGTCCTCATCTCCCACTGGTAACCTCTCAAACGAACCACCAACACTTGGCCTCTGAACTTGTTTAGACACGCAAAGGTCCAGACGTATGATCGCTTCCTCTCGCTAATTCACGTCAGAGCTCAACACCGAAATTGCAAACGTCCAGCGATTGCTCCTACACTAAAGGTGCCAGCCCTGAAAGCTGTGGCTGGTCCTCATCTCCCACTGGTAACCTCTCAAACGAACCACAAACACTTGGCCTCTGAACTTGTTTAGACACGCAAAGGTCCAGACGTATCATCGCTTCCTCTCGCTAATTCACGTCAGAGCTCAACACCGAAATTGCGAACGTCCAGCGATTGCTCCTACACTAAAGGTGCCAGCCCTGAAAGCTGTGGCTGGTCCTCATCTCCCACTGGTATCCTCTAAAACGAACCACAAACACTTGGCCTCTGAACTTGTTTAGACACGCAAAGGTCCAGACGTATCATCGCTTCCTCTCGCTAATTCACGTCAGAGCTCAACACCGAAATTGCGAACGTCCGACGATTGCTCCTACACTAAAGGTGCCAGCCCTGAAAGCTCTTGCTGGTCCTCATCTCCCACTGGTAACCTCTCAAACGAACCACAAACACTTGGCCTCTGAACTTGTTTAGACACGCAAAGGTCCAGACGTATGATCGCTTCCTCTCGCTAATTCACGTCAGAGCTCAACACCGAAATTGCGAACGTCCAGCGATTGCTCCTACACTAAAGGTGCCAGCCCTGAAAGCTGTGGCTGGTCCTCATCTCCCACTGGTAACCTCTCAAACGAACCACAAACACTTGGCCTCTGAACTTGTTTAGACACTCAAAGGTCCAGACGTATCATCGCTTCCTCTCGCTAATTCACGTCAGAGCTCAACACCGAAATTGCGAACGTCCAGCGATTGCTCCTACACTAAAGGTGCCAGCCCTGAAAGCTGTTGCTGGTCCTCATCTCCCACTGGTAACCTCTCAAACGAACCACAAACACTTGGCCTCTGAACTTGTTTAGTCACGCAAAAGTCCAGACGTATCATCGCTTCCTCTCGCTAATTCACGTCAGAGCTCAACACCGAAATTGCGAATGTCCAGCGATTGCTCCTACACTAAAGGGGCCAGCCCTGAAAGCTGTGGCTGGTCCTCATCTCCCACTGGTAACCTCTCAAACGAACCACAAACACTTGGCCTCTGAGATTGTTTAGACACTCAAAGGTCCAGACGTATCATCGCTTCCTCTCGCTAATTCACGTCAGAGCTCAACACCGAAATTGCGAACGTCCAGCGATTGCTCCTACACTAAAGGTGCCAGCCCTGAAAGCTGTGGCTGGTCCTCATCTCCCACTGGTAACCTCTCAAACGAACCACAAACACTTGGCCTCTGAACTTGTTTAGACACTCAAAGGTCCAGACGTATCATCGCTTCCTCTCGCTAATTCACGTCAGAGCTCAACACCGAAATTGCGAACGTCCAGCGATTGCTCCTACACTAAAGGTGCCAGCCCTGAAAGCTGTGGCTGGTCCTCATCTCCCACTGGTAACCTCTCAAACGAACCACAAACACTTGGCCTCTGAACTTGTTTAGACACGCAAAGGTCCAGACGTATCATCGCTTCCTCTCGCTAATTCACGTCAGAGCTCAACACCGAAATTGCGAACGTCCAGCGATTGCTCCTACACTAAAGGTGCCAGCCCTGAAAGCTGTGGCTGGTCCTCATCTCCCACTGTTAACCTCTCAAACGAACCACAAACACTTGGCCTCTGAACTTGTTTAGACACGCAAAGGTCCCGACGTATCATCGCTTCCTCTCGCTAATTCACGTCAGAGCTCAACACCGAAATTGCGAACGTCCAGCGATTGCTCCTACACTAAAGGTGCCAGCCCTGAAAGCTCTTGCTGGTCCTCATCTCCCACTGGTAACCTCTCAAACGAACCACAAACACTTGGCCTCTGAACTTGTTTAGACACGCAAAGGTCCAGACGTATGATCGCTTCCTCTCGCTAATTCACGTCAGAGCTCAACACCGAAATTGCGAACGTCCAGCGATTGCTCCTACACTAAAGGTGCCAGCCCTGAAAGCTGTGGCTGGTCCTCATCTCCCACTGGTAACCTCTCAAACGAACCACAAACACTTGGCCTCTGAACTTGTTTAGACACTCAAAGGTCCAGACGTATCATCGCTTCCTCTCGCTAATTCACGTCAGAGCTCAACACCGAAATTGCGAACGTCCAGTGACTGCTCCTACACTAAAGGTGCCAGCCCTGAAAGCTCTTGCTGGTCCTCATCTCCCACTGGTAACCTCTCAAACGAACCACAAACACTTGGCCTCTGAACTTGTTTAGTCACGCAAAAGTCCAGACGTATCATCGCTTCCTCTCGCTAATTCACGTCAGAGCTCAACACCGAAATTGCGAACGTCCAGCGATTGCTCCTACACTAAAGGGGCCAGCCCTGAAAGCTGTGGCTGGTCCTCATCTCCCACTGGTAACCTCTCAAACGAACCACAAACACTTGGCCTCTGAACTTGTTTAGACACTCAAAGGTCCAGACGTATCATCGCTTCCTCTCGCTAATTCACGTCAGAGCTCAACACCGAAATTGCAAACGTCCAGCGATTGCTCCTACACTAAAGGGGCCAGCCCTGAAAGCTGTGGCTGGTCCTCATCTCCCACTGGTAAGCTCTCAAACGAACCACCAACACTTGGCCTCTGAACTTGTTTAGACACGCAAAGGTCCAGACGTATCATCGCTTCCTCTCGCTAATTCACGTCAGAGCTCAACACCGAAATTGCGAACGTCCAGAGATTGCTCCTACACTAAAGGTGCCAGCCCTGAAAGCTCTTGCTGGTCCTCATCTCCCACTGGTAACCTCTCAAACGAACCACAAACACTTGGCCTCTGAACTTGTTTAGACACGCAAAGGTCCAGACGTATCATCGCTTCCTCTCGCTAATTCACGTCAGAGCTCAACACCGAAATTGCGAACGTCCAGCGATTGCTCCTACACTAAAGGTGCCAGCCCTGAAAGCTGTGGCTGGTCCTCATCTCCCACTGGTCACCTCTCAAACGAACCACAAACACTTGGCCTCTGAACTTGTTTAGACACTCAAAGGTCCCCCCCCCCCCCCCCCCCCCCCAGACGTATCATCGCTTCCTCTCGCTAATTCACGTCAGAGCTCAACACCGAAATTGCGAACGTCCAGCGATTGCTCCTACACTAAAGGGGCCAGCCCTGAAAGCTGTGGCTGGTCCTCATCTCCCACTGGTAACCTCTCAAACGAACCACCAACACTTGGCCTCTGAACTTGTTTAGACACGCAAAGGTCCAGACGTATCATCGCTTCCTCTCGCTAATTCACGTCAGAGCTCAACACCGAAATTGCGAACTTCCAGAGATTGCTCCTACACTAAAGGTGCCAGCCCTGAAAGGTCTTGCTGGTCCTCATCTCCCACTGGTAACCTCTCAAACGAACCACAAACACTTGGCCTCTGAACTTGTTTAGACACGCAAAGGTCCAGACGTATCATCGCTTCCTCTCGCTAATTCACGTCAGAGCTCAACACCGAAATTGCGAACGTCCAGCGATTGCTCCTACACTAAAGGTGCCAGCCCTGAAAGCTGTGGCTGGTCCTCATCTCCCACTGGTCACCTCTCAAACGAACCACAAACACTTGGCCTCTGAACTTGTTTAGACACGCAAAGGTCCAGACGTATCATCGCTTCCTCTCGCTAATTCACGTCAGAGCTCAACACCGAAATTGCGAACGTCCAGCGATTGCTCCTACACTAAAGGTGCCAGCCCTGAAAGCTCTTGCTGGTCCTCATCTCCCACTGGTAACCTCTCAAACGAACCACAAACACTTGGCCTCTGAACTTGTTTAGACACGCAAAGGTCCAGACGTATCATCGCTTCCTCTCGCTAATTCACGTCAGAGCTCAACACCGAAATTGCGAACGTCCAGCGATTGCTCCTACACTAAAGGTGCCAGCCCTGAAAGGTCTTGCTGGTCCTCATCTCCCACTGGTAACCTCTCAAACGAACCACAAACACTTGGCCTCTGAACTTGTTTAGACACGCAAAGGTCCAGACGTATCATCGCTTCCTCTCCCTAATTCACGTCAGAGCTCAACACCGAAATTGCGAACGTCCAGCGATTGCTCCTACACTAAAGGTGCCAGCCCTGAAAGCTGTGGCTGGTCCTCATCTCCCACTGGTAACCTCTCAAACGAACCACAAACACTTGGCCTCTGAACTTGTTTAGACACTCAAAGGTCCAGACGTATCATCGCTTCCTCTCGCTAATTCACGTCAGAGCTCAACACCGAAATTGCGAACGTCCAGCGACTGCTCCTACACTAAAGGTGCCAGCCCTGAAAGCTGTGGCTGGTCCTCATTTCCCACTGGTAACCTCTCAAACGAACCACAAACACTTGGCCTCTGAACTTGTTTAGACACTCAAAGGTCCAGACGTATCATCGCTTCCTCTCGCTAATTCACGTCAGAGCTCAACACCGAAATTGCGAACGTCCAGCGATTGCTCCTACACTAAAGGTGCCAGCCCTGAAAGCTGTGGCTGGTCCTCATCTCCCACTGGTATCCTCTCAAACGAACCACAAACACTTGGCCTCTGAACTTGTTTAGACACGCAAAGGTCCAGACGTATCATCGCTTCCTCTCGCTAATTCACGTCAGAGCTCAACACCGAAATTGCGAACGTCCAGCGATTGCTCCTACACTAAAGGGGCCAGCCCTGAAAGCTGTGGCTGGTCCTCATCTCCCACTGGTAAACTCTCAAACCAACCACAAACACTTGGCCTCTGAACTTGTTTAGACACTCAAAGGTCCAGACGTATCATCGCTTCCTCTCGCTAATTCACGTCAGAGCTCAACACCGAAATTGCGAACGTCCAGCGATTGCTCCTACACTAAAGGTGCCAGCCCTGAAAGCTGTGGCTGGTCCTCATCTCCCACTGGTATCCTCTAAAACGAACCACAAACACTTGGCCTCTGAACTTGTTTAGACACGCAAAGGTCCAGACGTATCATCGCTTCCTCTCGCTAATTCACGTCAGAGCTCAACACCGAAATTGCGAACGTCCAGCGATTGCTCCTACACTAAAGGTGCCAGCCCTGAAAGCTGTGGCTGGTCCTCATCTCCCACTGGTAACCTCTCAAACGAACCACAAACACTTGGCCTCTGAACTTGTTTAGACACGCAAAGGTCCAGACGTATCATCGCTTCCTCTCGCTAATTCACGTCAGAGCTCAACACCGAAATTGCGAACGTCCAGCGATTGCTCCTACACTAAAGGTGCCAGCCCTGAAAGCTGTGGCTGGTCCTCATCTCCCACTGGTAAACTCTCAAACCAACCACAAACACTTGGCCTCTGAACTTGTTTAGACACTCAAAGGTCCAGACGTATCATCGCTTCCTCTCGCTAATTCACGTCAGAGCTCAACACCGAAATTGCGAACGTCCAGCGATTGCTCCTACACTAAAGGTGCCAGCCCTGAAAGCTCTTGCTGGTCCTCATCTCCCACTGGTAACCTCTCAAACGAACCACAAACACTTGGCCTCTGAACTTGTTTAGTCACGCAAAAGTCCAGACGTATCATCGCTTCCTCTCGCTAATTCACGTCAGAGCTCAACACCGAAATTGCGAATGTCCAGCGATTGCTCCTACACTAAAGGGGCCAGCCCTGAAAGCTGTGGCTGGTCCTCATCTCCCACTGGTAACCTCTCAAACGAACCACAAACACTTGGCCTCTGAACTTGTTTAGACACTCAAAGGTCCAGACGTATCATCGCTTCCTCTCGCTAATTCACGTCAAGAAGCTCAACACCGAAATTGCGAACGTCCAGCGATTGCTCTTACACTAAAGGTGCCAGCCCTGAAAGCTGTGGCTGGTCCTCATCTCCCACTGGTAACCTCTCAAACGAACCACAAGCACTTGGCCTCTGAACTTGTTTAGACACTCAAAGGTCCAGACGTATCATCGCTTCCTCTCGCTAATTCACGTCAGAGCTCAACACCGAAATTGCGAACGTCCAGCGATTGCTCCTACACTAAAGGGGCCAGCCCTGAAAGCTGTGGCTGGTCCTCATCTCCCACTGGTAACCTCTCAAACGAACCACAAACACTTGGCCTCTGAACTTGTTTAGACACGCAAAGGTCCAGACGTATCATCGCTTCCTCTCGCTAATTCACGTCAGAGCTCAACACCGAAATTGCGAACGTCCAGCGATTGCTCCTACACTAAAGGTGCCAGCCCTGAAAGCTGTGGCTGGTCCTCATCTCCCACTGGTAAACTCTCAAACCAACCACAAACACTTGGCCTCTGAACTTGTTTAGACACGCAAAGGTCCAGACGTATCATCGCTTCCTTTCGCTAATTCACGTCAGAGCTCAACACCGAAATTGCGAATGTCCAGCGATTGCTCCTACACTAAAGGTGCCAGCCCTGAAAGCTCTTGCTGGTCCTCATCTCCCACTGGTAACCTCTCAAACGAACCACAAACACTTGGCCTCTGAACTTGTTTAGACACGCAAAGGTCCAGACGTATCATCGCTTCCTCTCGCTAATTCACGTCAGAGCTCAACACCGAAATTGCGAACGTCCAGCGATTGCTCCTACACTAAAGGTGCCAGCCCTGAAAGCTGTGGCTGGTCCTCATCTCCCACTGGTATCCTCTCAAACGAACCACAAACACTTGGACCCTGAACTTCTTTAGACACGCAAAGGTCCAGACGTATCATCGCTTCCTCTCGCTAATTCACGTCAGAGCTCAACACCGAAATTGCGAACGTCCAGCGATTGCTCCTACACTAAAGGTGCCAGCCCTGAAAGTTCTTGCTGATCCTCATCTCCCACTGGTAACCTCTCAAACGAACCACAAACACTTGGCCTCTGAACTTGTTTACACACGCAAAGGTCCAGACGTATCATCGCTTCCTCTCGCTAATTCACGTCAGAGCTCAACACCGAAATTGCGAACGTCCAGCGATTGCTCCTACACTAAAGGTGCCAGCCCTGAAAGCTGTGGCTGGTCCTCATCTCCCACTGGTAACCTCTCAAACGAACCACAAACACTTGGCCTCTGAACTTGTTTAGACACGCAAAGGTCCAGACGTATCATCGCTTCCTCTCGCTAATTGACGTCAGAGCTCAACACCGAAATTGTGAACGTCCAGCGATTGCTCCTACACTAAAGGTGCCAGCCCTGAAAGCTGTGGCTGGTCCTCATCTCCCACTGGTAACCTCTCAAACGAACCACAAACACTTGGCCTCTCAACTTGTTTAGACACGCAAAGGTCCAGACGTATCATCGCTTCCTCTCCCTAATTCACGTCAGAGCTCAACACCGAAATTGCGAACGTCCAGCAATTGCTCCTACACTAAAGGTGCCAGCCCTGAAAGCTCTTGCTGGTCCTCATCTCCCACTGGTAACCTCTCAAACGAACCACAAACACTTGGCCTCTGAACTTGTTTAGACACGCAAAGGTCCAGACGTATCATCGCTTCCTCTCGCTAATTCACGTCAGAGCTCAACACCGAAATTGCGAACGTCCAGCGATTGCTCCTACACTAAAGGTGCCAGCCCTGAAAGCTGTGGCTGGTCCTCATCTCCCACTGGTAACCTCTCAAACGAACCACAAACACTTGGCCTCTGAACTTGTTTAGACACTCAAAGGTCCAGACGTATCATCGCTTCCTCTCGCTAATTCACGTCAGAGCTCAACACCGAAATTGCGAACGTCCAGCGACTGCTCCTACACTAAAGGTGCCAGCCCTGAAAGCTGTGGCTGGTCCTCATTTCCCACTGGTAACCTCTCAAACGAACCACAAACACTTGGCCTCTGAACTTGTTTAGTCACGCAAAAGTCCAGACGTATCATCGCTTCCTCTCGCTAATTCACGTCAGAGCTCAACACCGAAATTGCGAACGTCCAGCGATTGCTCCTACACTAAAGGGGCCAGCCCTGAAAGCTGTGGCTGGTCCTCATCTCCCACTGGTAACCTCTCAAACGAACCACAAACACTTGGCCTCTGAACTTGTTTAGACACTCAAAGGTCCAGACGTATGATCGCTTCCTCTCGCTAATTCACGTCAGAGCTCAACACCGAAATTGCGAACGTCCAGCGATTGCTCCTACACTAAAGGGGCCAGCCCTGAAAGCTGTGGCTGGTCCTCATCTCCCACTGGTAACCTCTCAAACGAACCACCAACACTTGACCTCTGAACTTGTTTAGACACTCAAAGGTCCAGACGTATGATCGCTTCCTCTCGCTAATTCACGTCAGAGCTCAACACCGAAATTGCGAACGTCCAGCGATTGCTCCTACACTAAAGGTGCCAGCCCTGAAAGCTCTGGCTGGTCCTCATCTCCCACTGGTAACCTCTAAAACGAAGCACAAACACTTGGCCTCTGAACTTGTTTAGACACGCAAAGGTCCAGACGTATCATCGCTTCCTCTCGCTAATTCACGTCAGAGCTCAACACCGAAATTGCGAACGTCCAGCGATTGCTCCTCCACTAAAGGTGCCAGCCCTGAAAGCTGTGGCTGGTCCTCATCTCCCACTGGTAACCTCTCAAACGAACCACAAACACTTGGCCTCTGAACATGTTTACACACGCAAAGGTCCAGACGTAACATCGCTTCCTCTCGCTAATTCACGTCAGAGCTCAACACCGAAATTGCGAATGTCCAGCGATTGCTCCTACACTAAAGGGGCCAGCCCTGAAAGCTGTGGCTGGTCCTCATCTCCCACTGGTAACCTCTCAAACGAACCACAAACACTTGGCCTCTGAACTTGTTTAGACACTCAAAGGTCCAGACGTATCATCGCTTCCTCTCGCTAATTCACGTCAGAGCTCAACACCGAAATTGCGAACGTCCAGCGATTGCTCCTACACTAAAGGTGCCAGCCCTGAAAGCTGTGGCTGGTCCTCATCTCCCACTGGTAACCTCTCAAACGAACCACAAGCACTTGGCCTCTGAACTTGTTTAGACACTCAAAGGTCCAGACGTATCATCGCTTCCTCTCGCTAATTCACGTCAGAGCTCAACACCGAAATTGCGAACGTCCAGCGATTGCTCCTACACTAAAGGTGCCAGCCCTGAAAGCTGTGGCTGGTCCTCATCTCCCACTGGTAACCTCTCAAACGAACCACAAACACTTGGCCTCTGAACTTGTTTAGACACGCAAAGGTCCAGACGTATCATCGCTTCCTCTCGCTAATTCACGTCAGAGCTCAACACCGAAATTGCGAACGTCCAGCGATTGCTCCTACACTAAAGGTGCCAGCCCTGAAAGCTGTGGCTGGTCCTCATCTCCCACTGGTATCCTCTAAAACGAACCACAAACACTTGGACCCTGAACTTCTTTAGACACGCAAAGGTCCAGACGTATCATCGCTTCCTCTCGCTAATTCACGTCAGAGCTCAACACCGAAATTGCGAACGTCCAGCGATTGCTCCTACACTAAAGGTGCCAGCCCTGAAAGTTCTTGCTGATCCTCATCTCCCACTGGTAACCTCTCAAACGAACCACAAACACTTGGCCTCTGAACTTGTTTAGACACGCAAAGGTCCAGACGTATGATCGCTTCCTCTCGCTAATTCACGTCAGAGCTCAACACA
>NW_026776602.1:0-49312 GCF_030936135.1 Gavia stellata | reverse complement strand
TAACACTTGGGCTCTGAACTTGTTTAGGCTACTAAAACTTCCAACGTACACAGCCTCTCCTGCTCGAGCTGGCCAAAGTTCAACACCGAAATTGCGAACGTCCAGCGATTGCTCCTACACTAAAGGTGCCAGCCCTGAAAGCTCTTGCTGGTCCTCATCTCCCACTGGTAACCTCGAAAACGAACCACAAACACTTGGGCTCTGAACTTCTTTAGGCTACTAAAACTTCCAACGTACACAGCCTCTCCTGCTCGAGCTGGCCAGAGCTCAACACCGAAATTGCGAACGTCCAGCGATTGCTCCTGCACTAAAGGTGCCAGCCCTGAAAGCTGTTGCTGGTCCTCATCTCCCACTGGTAACCTCGAAAACGAACCACAAACACTTGGGCTCTGAACTTGTTTAGGCTACTAAAACTTCCAACGTACACAGCCTCTCCTGCTCGAGCTGCCCAAAGTTCAACTCACCGAAATTGCGAACGTCCAGCGATTGCTCCTACACTAAAGGTGCCAGCCCTGAAAGCTGTTGCTGGTCCTCATCTCCCACTGGTAACCTCTAAAAACGAACCACAAACACTTGGGCTCTGAACTTGTTTAGGCTACTAAAACTTCCAACGTACACAGCCTCTCCTGCTCGAGCTGCCCAAAGTTCAACACCGAAATTGCAACGTCCAGCGATTGCTCCTACACTAAAGGTGCCAGCCCTGAATGCTGTTGCTGGTCCTCATCTCCCACTGGTAACCTCTAAAACGAACCACAAACACTTGGGCTCTGAACTTGTTTAGGCTACTAAAACTTCCAACGTACACAGCCTCTCCTGCTACAACTGGCCAGAGCTCAACACCGAAATTGCGAACGTCCAGCGATTGCTCCTACACTAAAGGTGCCAGCCCTGAAAGCTCTTGCTGGTGCTCATCTCCCACTGGTAACCTCGAAAACGAACCACAAACACTTGGGCTCTGAACTTGTTTAGGCTACTAAAACTTCCAACGTACACAGCCTCTCCTGCTCAATCTGGCCAGAGCTCAACACCGAAATTGCGAACGTGCAGCGATTGCTCCTGCACTAAAGGTGCCAGCCCTGAATGCTGTTGCTGGTCCTCATCTCCCACTGGTAACCTCTAAAACGAACCACAAACACTTGGGCTCTGAACTTGTTTAGGCTACTAAAACTTCCAACGTACACAGCCTCTCCTGCTCAATCTGGCCAGAGTTCAACACCGAAATTGCGAACGTCCAGCGATTGCTCCTACACTAAAGGTGCCAGCCTGAAAGCTGTTGCTCGTCCTCATCTCCCACTGGTAACCTCGAAAACGAACCACAAACACTTGGGCTCTGAACTTGTTTAGGCTACTAAAACTTCAACGTACACAGCCTCTCCTGCTCGAGCTGGCCAAAGTTCAACACTGAAATTGCAAACGTCCAGCGATTGCTCCTACACTACAGGTGCCAGACCTGAAAGCTCTTGCTGGTCCTCATCTCCCACTGGTAACCTCTAAAACGAACCACAAACACTTGGGTTCTGAACTTGTTTAGGCTACTAAAACTTCCAACGTACACAGCCTCTCCTGCTCGAGCTGGCCACAGCTCAACACCGAAATTGCGAACGTCCAGCGATTGCTCCTACACTAAAGGTGCCAGCCCTGAATGCTGTTGCTGTCCTCATCTCCCACTGGTAACCTCTAAAACAAACCACTAACACTTGGGCTCTGAACTTGTTTAGGCTACTAAAACTTCCAACGTACACAGCCTTTCCTGCTCAATCTGGCCAGAGTTCAACACCGAAATTGCAAACGTCCAGCGATTGCTCCTACACTACAGGTGCCAGACCTGAAAGCTCTTGCTGGTCCTCATCTCCCACTGGTAACCTCGAAAACGAACCACAAACACTTGGGCTCTGAACTTGTTTAGGCTACTAAAACTTCCAACGTACACAGCCTCTCCTGCTCGAGCTGCCCAAAGTTCAACACTGAAATTGTGAACGACCAGCGATTGCTCCTACACTAAGGTGCCAGCCCTGAATGCTGTTGCTGGTCCTCATCTCCCACTGGTAACCTCGAAAACGAACCACAAACACTTGGCTCTGAACTTGTTTAGGCTACTAAAACTTCCAACGTACACAGCCTCTCCTGCTCGAGCTGGCCAAAGTTCAACACCGAAATTGCGAACGTCCAGCGATTGCTCCTACACTAAAGGTGCCAGCCCTGAAAGCTGTTGCTGGTCCTCATCTCCCACTGGTAACCTCTAAAACGAACCACAAACACTTGGGCTCTGAACTTGTTTAGGCTACTAAAACTTCCAACGTACACAAGCCTCTCCTGCTCGAGATGGCCAAAGTTCAACACCGAAATTGCGAACGTCCAGCGATTGCTCTACACTAAAGGTGCCAGCCCTGAAAGCTCTTGCTGGTCCTCGTCTCCCACTGGTAACCTCGAAAACGAACCACAAACACTTGGGCTCTGAACTTGTTTAGGCTACTAAAACTTCCAACGTACACAGCCTCTCCTGCTCGAGCTGCCCAAAGTTCAAACACCGAAATTGCGAACGTCCAGCGATTGCTCCTACACTAAAGGTGCCAGCCCTGAAAGCTGTTGCTGGTCCTCATCTCCCACTGGTAACCTCGAAAACGAACCACAAACACTTGGGCTCTGAACTTGTTTAGGCTACTAAAACTTCCAACGTACACAGCCTCTCCTGCTCAATCTGGCCAGACCTCAACACCGAAATTGCGAACGTCCAGCGATGCTCCTGCACTAAAGGTGCCAGCCCTGAAAGCTCTTGCTGGTCCTCATCTCCCACTGGTAACCTCTAAAACGAACCACAAACACTTGGGCTCTGAACTTGTTTAGGCTACTAAAACTTCAATGTACACAGCCTCTCCTGCTCAATCTGGCCAGAGCTCAACACCGAAATTGCGAACGTCCAGCGATTGCTCCTACACTAAAGGTGCCAGCCCTGAAAGCTGTTGCTGGTCCTCATCTCCCACTGGTAACCTCTAAAACGAACCACTAACACTTGGGCTCTGAACTTGTTTAGGCCACTAAAACTTCCAATGTACAGAGCCTCTCCTGCTCGAGCTGCCCAAAGTTCAACACCGAAATTGCGAACGTCCAGCGATTGCTCCTACACTAAAGGTGCCAGCCCTGAATGCTGTTGCTGGTCCTCATCTCCCACTGGTAACCTCGAAAACGAACCACAAACACTTGGGCTCTGAACTTGTTTAGGCTACTAAAACTTCCAACGTACACAGCCTCTCCTGCTCGAGCTGGCCAAAGTTCAACACCGAAATTGCAAACGTCCAGCGATTGCTCCAACACTAAAGGTGCCAGCCCTGAAAGCTGTTGCTCGTCCTCATCTCCCACTGGTAACCTCGAAAACGAACCACAAACACTTGGGCTCTGAACTTGTTTAGGCTACTAAAACTTCCAACGTACACAGCCTCTCCTGCTCGAGCTGGCCAAAGTTCAACACCGAAATTGCGAACGTCCAGCGATTGCTCCTACACTAAAGGTGCCAGCCCTGAATGCTGTTGCTGGTCCTCATCTCACACTGGTAACCTCGAAAACGAACCACAAACACTTGGGCTCTGAACTTGTTTAGGCTACTAAAACTTCCAACGTACACAGCCTCTCCTGCTCGAGCTGCCCAAAGTTCAACACCGAAATTGCAAACGTCCAGCGACTGCTCCTACACTAAAGGTGCCAGCCCTGAAAGCTGTTGCTGGTCCTCATCTCCCACTGGTAACCTCGAAAACGAACCACAAACACTTGGGCTCTGAACTTGTTTAGGCTACTAAAACTTCCAACGTACACAGCCTCTCCTGCTCGAGCTGGCCAAAGTTCAACACCGAAATTGCGAACGTCCAGCGATTGCTCCTGCACTAAAGGTGCCAGCCCTGAAAGCTGTTGCTCGTCCTCATCTCCCACTGGTAACCTCGAAAACGAACCACAAACACTTGGGCTCTGAACTTGTTTAGGCTACTAAAACTTCCAACGTACACAGCCTCTCCTGCTCGAGCTGGCCAGAGCTCAACACCGAAATTGCGAACGTCCAGCGATTGCTCCTACACTAAAGGTGCCAGCCCTGAAAGCTCTTGCTGGTCCTCATCTCCCACTGGTAACCTCTAAAATAAACCACAAACACTTGGGCTCTGAACTTGTTTAGGCTACTAAAACTTCCAACGTACACAGCCTCTCCTGCTCGAGCTGCCCAAAGTTCAACACCTATATTGCGAACGTCCAGCGATTGCTCCTGCACTAAAGGTGCCAGCCCTGAAAGCTCTTGCTGGTCCTCATCTCCCACTGGTAACCTCTAAAACGAACCACAAACACTTGGGCTCTGAACTTGTTTAGGCTACTAAAACTTCCAACGTACACAGCCTCTCCTGCTCGAGCTGCCCAAAGTTCAACACCGAAATTGCGAACGTCCAGCGATTGCTCCTACACTAAAGGTGCCAGCCCTGAAAGCTCTTGCTGGTCCTCATCTCCCACTGGTAACCTCGAAAACGAACCACAAACACTTGGGCTCTGAACTTGTTTAGGCTACTAAAACTTCCAACGTACACAGCCTCTCCTGCTCAATCTGGCCAGAGCTCAACACCAAAATTGCGAACGTCCAGCGATTGCTCCTACACTAAAGGTGCCAGCCCTGAAAGCTCGTGCTGGTCCTCATCTCCCACTGGTAACCTCTAAAACGAACCACAAACACTTGGGCTCTGAACTTGTTTAGGCTACTAAAACTTCCAATGTACACAGCCTCTCCTGCTCGAGCTGCCCAAAGTTCAACACCGAAATTGCGAACGTCCAGCGATTGCTCCTGCACTAAAGGTGCCAGCCCTGAATGCTGTTGCTGGTCCTCATCTCCCACTGGTAACCTCGAAAACGAACCACAAACACTTGGCCTCTGAACTTGTTTAGGCTACTAAAACTTCCAACGTACACAGCCTCTCCTGCTCGAGCTGCCCAAAGTTCAACACCGAAATTGCGAACGTCCAGCGATTGCTCCTACACTAAAGGTGCCAGCCCTGAAAGCTCTTGCTGGTCCTCATCTCCCACTGGTAACCTCGAAAACGAACCACAAACACTTGGGCTCTGAACTTGTTTAGGCTACTAAAACTTCCAACGTACACAGCCTCTCCTGCTCGAGCTGGCCAAAGTTCAACACCGAAATTGCGAACGTCCAGCGATTGCTCCTACACTAAAGGTGCCAGCCCTGAATGCTGTTGCTGGTACTCATCTCCCACTGGTAACCTCGAAAACGAACCACAAACACTTGGCCTCTGAACTTGTTTAGGCTACTAAAACTTCCAACGTACACAGCCTCTCCTGCTACAACTGGCCAGAGCTCAACACCAAAATTGCGAACGTCCAGCGATTGCTCCTACACTAAAGTTGCCAGCCCTGAATGCTGTTGCTGGTCCTCATCTCCCACTGGTAACCTCGAAAACGAACCACAAACACTTGGGCTCTGAACTTGTTTAGGCTACTAAAACTTCCAACGTACACAGCCTCTCCTGCTCGAGCTGGCCAAAGTTCAACACTGAAATTGCGAACGTCCAGCGATTGCTCCTACACTAAAGGTGCCAGCCCTGAAAGCTCTTGCTGGTCCTCATCTCCCACTGGTAACCTCTAAAACGAACCACTAACACTTGGGCTCTGAACTTGTTTAGGCTACTAAAACTTCCAACGTACACAGCCTCTCCTGCTCGAGCTGCCCAAAGTTCAACACCGAAATTGCGAACGTCCAGCGATTGCTCCTACACTAAAGGTGCCAGCCCTGAATGCTGTTGCTGGTCCTCATCTCCCACTGGTAACCTCTAAAACGAACCACAAACACTTGGGCTCTGAACTTGTTCAGGCTACTAAAACTTCCAACGTACACAGCCTCTCCTGCTCGAGCTGCCCAAAGTTCAACACCGAAATTGCGAACGTCCAGCGATTGCTCCTACACTAAAGGTGCCAGCCCTGAAAGCTGTTGCTGGTCCTCATCTCCCACTGGTAACCTCGAAAACGAACCACAAACACTTGGGCTCCGAACTTGTTTAGGCTACTAAAACTTCCAACGTACACAGCCTCTCCTGCTCGAGCTGGCCAGAGCTCAACACCGAAATTGCGAACGTCCAGCGATTGCTCCTACACTAAAGGTGCCAGACCTGAAAGCTCTTGCTGGTCCTCATCTCCCACTGGTAACCTCGAAAACGAACCACAAACACTTGGGCTCTGAACTTGTTTAGGCTACTAAAACTTCCAACGTACACAGCCTCTCCTGCTCGAGCTGGCCAAAGTTCAACACCGAAATTGCGAACGTCCAGCGATTGCTCCTACACTAAAGGTGCCAGCCCTGAAAGCTCTTGCTGGTCCTCATCTCCCACTGGTAACCTCGAAAACGAACCACTAACACTTGGGCTCTGAACTTGTTTAGGCTACTAAAACTTCCAACGTACACAGCCTCTCCTGCTACAACTGGCCAGAGCTCAACACCAAAATTGCGAACGTCCAGCGATTGCTCCTGCACTAAAGGTGCCAGCCCTGAAAGCTGTTGCTGGTCCTCATCTCCCACTGGTAACCTCGAAAACGAACCACAAACACTTGGGCTCTGAACTTGTTTAGGCTACTAAAACTTCCAACGTACACAGCCTCTCCTGCTCGAGCTGGCCAGAGTTCAACACCGAAATTGCGAACGTCCAGCGATTGCTCCTACACTAAAGGTGCCAGCCCTGAAAGCTGTTGCTGGTCCTCATCTCCCACTGGTAACCTCTAAAACGAACCACAAACACTTGGGCTCTGAACTTGTTTAGGCTACTAAAACTTCCAACGTACACAGCCTCTCCTGCTCGAGCTGGCCAAAGTTCAACACCGAAATTGCGAACGTCCAGCGATTGCTCCTACACTAAAGGTGCCAGCCCTGAATGCTGTTGCTGGTCCTCATCTCCCACTGGTAACCTCTAAAACGAACCACAAACACTTGGGCTCTGAACTTGTTTAGGCTACTAAAACTTCCAACGTACACAGCCTCTCCTGCTACAACTGGCCAGAGCTCAACACCGAAATTGCGAACGTCCAGCGATTGCTCCTACACTAAAGGTGCCAGCCCTGAAAGCTCTTGCTGGTCCTCATCTCCCACTGGTAACCTCTAAAACAAACCACTAACACTTGGGCTCTGAACTTGTTTAGGCTACTAAAACTTCCAACGTACACAGCCTCTCCTGCTCGAGCTGCCCAAAGTTCAACACTGAAATTGCGAACGTCCAGCGATTGCTCCTACACTAAAGGTGCCAGCCCTGAAAGCTCTTCTGGTCCTCATCTCCCACTGGTAACCTCTAAAACGAACCACTAACACTTGGGCTCTGAACTTGTTTAGGCTACTAAAACTTCCAATGTACACAGCCTCTCCTGCTCGAGCTGGCCAAAGTTCAACACCGAAATTGCGAACGTCCAGCGATTGCTCCTACACTAAAGGTGCCAGCCCTGAATGCTGTTGCTGGTCCTCATCTCCCACTGGTAACCTCGAAAACGAACCACAAACACTTGGGCTCTGAACTTGTTTAGGCTACTAAAACTTCCAACGTACACAGCCTCTCCTGCTCGAGCTGGCCAAAGTTCAACACCGAAATTGCGAACGTCCAGCGATTGCTCCTACACTAAAGGTGCCAGCCCTGAAAGCTGTTGCTGGTCCTCATCTCCCACTGGTAACCTCTAAAACGAACCACAAACACTTGGGCTCTGAACTTGTTTAGGCTACTAAAACTTCCAACGTACACAGCCTCTCCTGCTCGAGCTGGCCAAAGTTCAACACCGAAATTGCGAACGTCCAGCGATTGCTCCTACACTAAAGGTGCCAGCCCTGAAAGCTGTTGCTGGTCCTCATCTCCCACTGGTAACCTCGAAAACGAACCACAAACACTTGGGCTCTGAACTTCTTTAGGCTACTAAAACTTCCAACGTACACAGCCTCTCCTGCTACAACTGGCCAGAGCTCAACACCAAAATTGCGAACGTCCAGCGATTGCTCCTGCACTAAAGGTGCCAGCCCTGAAAGCTGTTGCTGGTCCTCATCTCCCACTGGTAACCTCTAAAACGAACCACAAACACTTGGGCTCTGAACTTGTTTAGGCTACTAAAACTTCCAACGTACACAGCCTCTCCTGCTCGAGCTGCCCAAAGTTCAACACCGAAATTGCGAACGTCCAGCGATTGCTCCTACACTAAAGGTGCCAGCCCTGAAAGCTCTTGCTGGTCCTCATCTCCCACTGGTAACCTCTAAAACGAACCACAAACACTTGGGCTCTGAACTTGTTTAGGCTACTAAAACTTCCAACGTACACAGCCTCTCCTGCTCAATCTGGCCAGAGCTCAACACCAAAATTGCGAACGTCCAGCGATTGCTCCTACACTAAAGGTGCCAGCCCTGAAAGCTCGTGCTGGTCCTCATCTCCCACTGGTAACCTCTAAAACGAACCACAAACACTTGGGCTCTGAACTTGTTTAGGCTACTAAAACTTCCAATGTACACAGCCTCTCCTGCTCGAGCTGCCCAAAGTTCAACACCGAAATTGCGAACGTCCAGCGATTGCTCCTGCACTAAAGGTGCCAGCCCTGAATGCTGTTGCTGGTCCTCATCTCCCACTGGTAACCTCGAAAACGAACCACAAACACTTGGGCTCTGAACTTGTTTAGGCTACTAAAACTTCCAACGTACACAGCCTCTCCTGCTCGAGCTGCCCAAAGTTCAACACCGAAATTGCGAACGTCCAGCGATTGCTCCTACACTAAAGGTGCCAGCCCTGAAAGCTGTTGCTGGTCCTCATCTCCCACTGGTAACCTCTAAAACGAACCACAAACACTTGGGCTCTGAACTTGTTTAGGCTACTAAAACTTCCAACGTACACAGCCTCTCCTGCTCGAGCTGGCCAAAGTTCAACACCGAAATTGCGAACGTCCAGCGATTGCTCCTACACTAAAGGTGCCAGCCCTGAATGCTGTTGCTGGTACTCATCTCCCACTGGTAACCTCGAAAACGAACCACAAACACTTGGCCTCTGAACTTGTTTAGGCTACTAAAACTTCCAACGTACACAGCCTCTCCTGCTACAACTGGCCAGAGCTCAACACCAAAATTGCGAACGTCCAGCGATTGCTCCTACACTAAAGTTGCCAGCCCTGAATGCTGTTGCTGGTCCTCATCTCCCACTGGTAACCTCGAAAACGAACCACAAACACTTGGGCTCTGAACTTGTTTAGGCTACTAAAACTTCCAACGTACACAGCCTCTCCTGCTCGAGCTGGCCAAAGTTCAACACTGAAATTGCGAACGTCCAGCGATTGCTCCTACACTAAAGGTGCCAGCCCTGAAAGCTCTTGCTGGTCCTCATCTCCCACTGGTAACCTCTAAAACGAACCACTAACACTTGGGCTCTGAACTTGTTTAGGCTACTAAAACTTCCAACGTACACAGCCTCTCCTGCTCGAGCTGCCCAAAGTTCAACACCGAAATTGCGAACGTCCAGCGATTGCTCCTACACTAAAGGTGCCAGCCCTGAATGCTGTTGCTGGTCCTCATCTCCCACTGGTAACCTCTAAAACGAACCACAAACACTTGGGCTCTGAACTTGTTCAGGCTACTAAAACTTCCAACGTACACAGCCTCTCCTGCTCGAGCTGCCCAAAGTTCAACACCGAAATTGCGAACGTCCAGCGATTGCTCCTACACTAAAGGTGCCAGCCCTGAAAGCTGTTGCTGGTCCTCATCTCCCACTGGTAACCTCGAAAACGAACCACAAACACTTGGGCTCCGAACTTGTTTAGGCTACTAAAACTTCCAACGTACACAGCCTCTCCTGCTCGAGCTGGCCAGAGCTCAACACCGAAATTGCGAACGTCCAGCGATTGCTCCTACACTAAAGGTGCCAGACCTGAAAGCTCTTGCTGGTCCTCATCTCCCACTGGTAACCTCGAAAACGAACCACAAACACTTGGGCTCTGAACTTGTTTAGGCTACTAAAACTTCCAACGTACACAGCCTCTCCTGCTCGAGCTGGCCAAAGTTCAACACCGAAATTGCGAACGTCCAGCGATTGCTCCTACACTAAAGGTGCCAGCCCTGAAAGCTCTTGCTGGTCCTCATCTCCCACTGGTAACCTCGAAAACGAACCACTAACACTTGGGCTCTGAACTTGTTTAGGCTACTAAAACTTCCAACGTACACAGCCTCTCCTGCTACAACTGGCCAGAGCTCAACACCAAAATTGCGAACGTCCAGCGATTGCTCCTGCACTAAAGGTGCCAGCCCTGAAAGCTGTTGCTGGTCCTCATCTCCCACTGGTAACCTCGAAAACGAACCACAAACACTTGGGCTCTGAACTTGTTTAGGCTACTAAAACTTCCAACGTACACAGCCTCTCCTGCTCGAGCTGGCCAGAGTTCAACACCGAAATTGCGAACGTCCAGCGATTGCTCCTACACTAAAGGTGCCAGCCCTGAAAGCTGTTGCTGGTCCTCATCTCCCACTGGTAACCTCTAAAACGAACCACAAACACTTGGGCTCTGAACTTGTTTAGGCTACTAAAACTTCCAACGTACACAGCCTCTCCTGCTCGAGCTGGCCAAAGTTCAACACCGAAATTGCGAACGTCCAGCGATTGCTCCTACACTAAAGGTGCCAGCCCTGAATGCTGTTGCTGGTCCTCATCTCCCACTGGTAACCTCTAAAACGAACCACAAACACTTGGGCTCTGAACTTGTTTAGGCTACTAAAACTTCCAACGTACACAGCCTCTCCTGCTACAACTGGCCAGAGCTCAACACCGAAATTGCGAACGTCCAGCGATTGCTCCTACACTAAAGGTGCCAGCCCTGAAAGCTCTTGCTGGTCCTCATCTCCCACTGGTAACCTCTAAAACAAACCACTAACACTTGGGCTCTGAACTTGTTTAGGCTACTAAAACTTCCAACGTACACAGCCTCTCCTGCTCGAGCTGCCCAAAGTTCAACACTGAAATTGCGAACGTCCAGCGATTGCTCCTACACTAAAGGTGCCAGCCCTGAAAGCTGTTGCTGGTCCTCATCTCCCACTGGTAACCTCTAAAACGAACCACAAACACTTGGGCTCTGAACTTGTTTAGGCTACTAAAACTTCCAATGTACACAGCCTCTCCTGCTCGAGCTGGCCAAAGTTCAACACCGAAATTGCGAACGTCCAGCGATTGCTCCTACACTAAAGGTGCCAGCCCTGAATGCTGTTGCTGGTCCTCATCTCCCACTGGTAACCTCGAAAACGAACCACAAACACTTGGGCTCTGAACTTGTTTAGGCTACTAAAACTTCCAACGTACACAGCCTCTCCTGCTCGAGCTGGCCAAAGTTCAACACCGAAATTGCGAACGTCCAGCGATTGCTCCTACACTAAAGGTGCCAGCCCTGAAAGCTCTTGCTGGTCCTCATCTCCCACTGGTAACCTCTAAAACGAACCACAAACACTTGGGCTCTGAACTTGTTTAGGCTACTAAAACTTCCAACGTACACAGCCTCTCCTGCTCGAGCTGGCCAAAGTTCAACACCGAAATTGCGAACGTCCAGCGATTGCTCCTACACTAAAGGTGCCAGCCCTGAAAGCTCTTGCTGGTCCTCATCTCCCACTGGTAACCTCGAAAACGAACCACAAACACTTGGGCTCTGAACTTCTTTAGGCTACTAAAACTTCCAACGTACACAGCCTCTCCTGCTACAACTGGCCAGAGCTCAACACCAAAATTGCGAACGTCCAGCGATTGCTCCTGCACTAAAGGTGCCAGCCCTGAAAGCTGTTGCTGGTCCTCATCTCCCACTGGTAACCTCGAAAACGAACCACAAACACTTGGGCTCTGAACTTGTTTAGGCTACTAAAACTTCCAACGTACACAGCCTCTCCTGCTCGAGCTGCCCAAAGTTCAACACCGAAATTGCGAACGTCCAGCGATTGCTCCTACACTAAAGGTGCCAGCCCTGAAAGCTGTTGCTGGTCCTCATCTCCCACTGGTAACCTCTAAAACGAACCACAAACACTTGGGCTCTGAACTTGTTTAGGCTACTAAAACTTCCAACGTACACAGCCTCTCCTGCTCGAGCTGGCCAAAGTTCAACACCGAAATTGCGAACGTCCAGCGATTGCTCCTACACTAAAGGTGCCAGCCCTGAATGCTGTTGCTGGTCCTCATCTCCCACTGGTAACCTCTAAAACGAACCACAAACACTTGGGCTCTGAACTTGTTTAGGCTACTAAAACTTCCAACGTACACAGCCTCTCCTGCTACAACTGGCCAGAGCTCAACACCGAAATTGCGAACGTCCAGCGATTGCTCCTACACTAAAGGTGCCAGCCCTGAAAGCTCTTGCTGGTCCTCATCTCCCACTGGTAACCTCTAAAACGAACCACAAACACTTGGGCTCTGAACTTGTTTAGGCTACTAAAACTTCCAACGTACACAGCCTCTCCTGCTCAATCTGGCCAGAGCTCAACACCGAAATTGCGAACGTCCAGCGATTGCTCCTGCACTAAAGGTGCCAGCCCTGAATGCTGTTGCTGGTCCTCATCTCCCACTGGTAACCTCGAAAACGAACCACAAACACTTGGGCTCTGAACTTGTTTAGGCTACTAAAACTTCCAACGTACACAGCCTCTCCTGCTCAATCTGGCCAGAGTTCAACACCGAAATTGCGAACGTCCAGCGATTGCTCCTACACTAAAGGTGCCAGCCCTGAAAGCTCTTGCTGGTCCTCATCTCCCACTGGTAACCTCTAAAACGAACCACAAACACTTGGGCTCTGAACTTGTTTAGGCTACTAAAACTTCCAACGTACACAGCCTCTCCTGCTCGAGCTGGCCAGAGCTCAACACCGAAATTGCGAACGTCCAGCGATTGCTCCAACACTAAAGGTGCCAGCCCTGAAAGCTGTTGCTCGTCCTCATCTCCCACTGGTAACCTCTAAAACGAACCACAAACACTTGGGCTCTGAACTTGTTTAGGCTACTAAAACTTCCAACGTACACAGCCTCTCCTGCTCGAGCTGGCCAAAGTTCAACACCGAAATTGCGAACATCCAGCGATTGCTCCTACACTAAAGGTGCCAGCCCTGAATGCTGTTGCTGGTCCTCATCTCCCACTGGTAACCTCTAAAACGAACCACAAACACTTGGGCTCTGAACTTGTTTAGGCTACTAAAACTTCCAACGTACACAGCCTCTCCTGCTCAATCTGGCCAAAGTTCAACACCGAAATTGCGAACGTCCAGCGATTGCTCCTACACTAAAGGTGCCAGCCCTGAAAGCTGTTGCTGGTCCTCATCTCCCACTGGTAACCTCTAAAACGAACCACAAACACTTGGGCTCTGAACTTGTTTAGGCTACTAAAACTTCCAACGTACACAGCCTCTCCTGCTCGAGCTGGCCAAAGTTCAACACTGAAATTGCGAACGTCCAGCGATTGCTCCTACACTAAAGGTGCCAGCCCTGAAAGCTCTTGCTGGTCCTCATCTCCCACTGGTAACCTCGAAAACGAACCACTAACACTTGGCCTCTGAACTTGTTTAGGCTACTAAAACTTCCAACGTACACAGCCTCTCCTGCTCAATCTGGCCAGAGTTCAACACCGAAATTGCAAACGTCCAGCGATTGCTCCTACACTAAAGGTGCCAGCCCTGAAAGCTCTTGCTGGTCCTCATCTCCCACTGGTAACCTCTAAAACGAACCACAAACACTTGGGCTCTGAACTTGTTTAGGCTACTAAAACTTCCAACGTACACAGCCTCTCCTGCTCAATCTGGCCACAGCTCAACACCGAAATTGCGAACGTCCAGCGATTGCTCCTACACTAAAGGTGCCAGCCCTGAAAGCTCTTGCTGGTGCTCATCTCCCACTGGTAACCTCTAAAACAAACCACAAACACTTGGGCTCTGAACTTGTTTAGGCTACTAAAACTTCCAACGTACACAGCCTCTCCTGCTCGAGCTGGCAAAAGTTCAACACCTATATTACGAACGTCCAGCGATTGCTCCTGCACTAAAGGTGCCAGCCCTGAAAGCTGTTGCTCGTCCTCATCTCCCATTGGTAACCTCTAAAACGAACCACAAACACTTGGGCTCTGAACTTGTTTAGGCTACTAAAACTTCCAACGTACACAGCCTCTCCTGCTCAATCTGGCCAGAGCTCAACACCGAAATTGCGAACGTCCAGCGATTGCTCCTACACTAAAGGTGCCAGCCCTGAAAGCTCTTGCTGGTCCTCATCTCCCACTGGTAACCTCTAAAACGAACCACAAACACTTGGACTCTGAACTTGTTTAGGCTACTAAAACTTCCAACGTACACAGCCTCTCCTGCTCGAGCTGGCAAAAGTTCAACACCTATATTACGAACGTCCAGCGATTGCTCCTGCACTAAAGGTGCCAGCCCTGAAAGCTCTTGCTCGTCCTCATCTCCCATTGGTAACCTCTAAAACGAACCACTAACACTTGGGCTCTGAACTTGTTTAGGCTACTAAAACTTCCAACGTACACAGCCTCTCCTGCTCAATCTGGCCAGAGCTCAACACCGAAATTGCGAACGTCCAGCGATTGCTCCTACACTAAAGGTGCCAGCCCTGAAAGCTCTTGCTGGTGCTCATCTCCCACTGGTAACCTCTAAAACGAACCACAAACACTTGGGCTCTGAACTTGTTTAGGCTACTAAAACTTTCGATGTACACAGCCTCTCCTGCTCGAGCTGGCCAAAGTTCAACACTGAAATTGTGAACGTCCAGCGATTGCTCCTACACTAAAGGTGCCAGCCCTGAATGCTGTTGCTGGTCCTCATCTCCCACTGGTAACCTCGAAAACGAACCACAAACACTTGGGCTCCGAACTTGTTTAGACTACTAAAACTTCCAACGTACAGAGCCTCTCCTGCTCGAGCTGGCCAAAGTTCAACACCGAAATTGCGAACGTCCAGCGATTGCTCCTACACTAAAGGTGCCAGCCCTGAAAGCTGTTGCTGGTCCTCATCTCCCACTGGTAACCTCTAAAACGAACCACAAACACTTGGGCTCTGAACTTGTTTAGGCTACTAAAACTTCCAACGTACACAGCCTCTCCTGCTCGAGCTGGCCAAAGTTCAACACCGAAATTGCGAACGTCCAGCGATTGCTCCTACACTAAAGGTGCCAGCCCTGAAAGCTCTTGCTGGTCCTCATCTCCCACTGGTAACCTCTAAAATGAACCACTAACACTTGGGCTCTGAACTTGTTTAGGCTACTAAAACTTCCAACGTACACAGCCTCTCCTGCTCAATCTGGCCAGAGCTCAACACCGAAATTGCGAACGTCCAGCGATTGCTCCTGCACTAAAGGTGCCAGCCCTGAAAGCTGTTGCTCGTCCTCATCTCCCACTGGTAACCTCGAAAACGAACCACAAACACTTGGGCTCTGAACTTGTTTAGGCTACTAAAACTTCCAACGTACACAGCCTCTCCTGCTCGAGCTGGCCAAAGTTCAACACCGAAATTGCGAACGTCCAGCGATTGCTCCTACACTAAAGGTGCCAGCCCTGAAAGCTGTTGCTGGTCCTCATCTCCCACTGGTAACCTCTAAAACGAACCACAAACACTTGGGCTCTGAACTTGTTTAGGCTACTAAAACTTCCAACGTACACAGCCTCTCCTGCTCGAGCTGGCCAAAGTTCAACACCGAAATTGCGAACGTCCAGCGATTGCTCCTACACTAAAGGTGCCAGCCCTGAAAGCTCTTGCTGGTCCTCATCTCCCACTGGTAACCTCTAAAACAAACCACTAACACTTGGGCTCTGAACTTGTTTAGGCTACTAAAACTTCCAACGTACACAGCCTCTCCTGCTCGAGCTGCCCAAAGTTCAACACTGAAATTGCGAACGTCCAGCGATTGCTCCTACACTAAAGGTGCCAGCCCTGAAAGCTCTTCTGGTCCTCATCTCCCACTGGTAACCTCTAAAACGAACCACTAACACTTGGGCTCTGAACTTGTTTAGGCTACTAAAACTTCCAATGTACACAGCCTCTCCTGCTCGAGCTGGCCAAAGTTCAACACCGAAATTGCGAACGTCCAGCGATTGCTCCTACACTAAAGGTGCCAGACCTGAAAGCTCTCGCTGGTCCTCATCTCCCACTGGTAACCTCGAAAACGAACCACAAACACTTGGGCTCTGAACTTGTTTAGGCTACTAAAACTTCCAACGTACACAGCCTCTCCTGCTCGAGCTGGCCAAAGTTCAACACCGAAATTGCGAACGTCCAGCGATTGCTCCTACACTAAAGGTGCCAGCCCTGAAAGCTCTTGCTGGTCCTCATCTCCCACTGGTAACCTCTAAAACGAACCACAAACACTTGGGCTCTGAACTTGTTTAGGCTACTAAAACTTCCAACGTACACAGCCTCTCCTGCTCGAGCTGGCCAAAGTTCAACACCGAAATTGCGAACGTCCAGCGATTGCTCCTACACTAAAGGTGCCAGCCCTGAAAGCTCTTGCTGGTCCTCATCTCCCACTGGTAACCTCGAAAACGAACCACAAACACTTGGGCTCTGAACTTCTTTAGGCTACTAAAACTTCCAACGTACACAGCCTCTCCTGCTACAACTGGCCAGAGCTCAACACCAAAATTGCGAACGTCCAGCGATTGCTCCTGCACTAAAGGTGCCAGCCCTGAAAGCTGTTGCTCGTCCTCATCTCCCACTGGTAACCTCGAAAACGAACCACAAACACTTGGGCTCTGAACTTGTTTAGGCTACTAAAACTTCCAACGTACACAGCCTCTCCTGCTCGAGCTGGCCAAAGTTCAACACCGAAATTGCGAACGTCCAGCGATTGCTCCTACACTAAAGGTGCCAGCCCTGAAAGCTGTTGCTGGTCCTCATCTCCCACTGGTAACCTCTAAAACGAACCACAAACACTTGGGCTCTGAACTTGTTTAGGCTACTAAAACTTCCAACGTACACAGCCTCTCCTGCTCGAGCTGGCCAAGGTTCAACACCGAAATTGCGAACGTCCAGCGATTGCTCCTACACTAAAGGTGCCAGCCCTGAAAGCTGTTGCTGGTCCTCATCTCCCACTGGTAACCTCTAAAACGAACCACAAACACTTGGGCTCTGAACTTGTTTAGGCTACTAAAACTTCCAACGTACACAGCCTCTCCTGCTACAACTGGCCAGAGCTCAACACCGAAATTGCGAACGTCCAGCGATTGCTCCTACACTAAAGGTGCCAGCCCTGAAAGCTCTTGCTGGTCCTCATCTCCCACTGGTAACCTCGAAAACGAACCACAAACACTTGGGCTCTGAACTTGTTTAGGCTACTAAAACTTCCAACGTACACAGCCTCTCCTGCTCAATCTGGCCAGAGCTCAACACCGAAATTGCGAATGTCCAGCGATTGCTCCTACACTAAAGGTGCCAGCCCTGAATGCTGTTGCTGGTCCTCATCTCCCACTGGTAACCTCGAAAACGAACCACAAACACTTGGGCTCTGAACTTGTTTAGGCTACTAAAACTTCCAACGTACACAGCCTCTCCTGCTCAATCTGGCCAGAGTTCAACACCGAAATTGCGAACGTCCAGCGATTGCTCCTACACTAAAGGTGCCAGCCCTGAAAGCTCTTGCTGGTCCTCATCTCCCACTGGTAACCTCTAAAACGAACCACAAACACTTGGGCTCTGAACTTGTTTAGGCTACTAAAACTTCCAACGTACACAGCCTCTCCTGCTCGAGCTGGCCAGAGCTCAACACCGAAATTGCGAACGTCCAGCGATTGCTCCAACACTAAAGGTGCCAGCCCTGAAAGCTGTTGCTCGTCCTCATCTCCCACTGGTAACCTCTAAAACGAACCACAAACACTTGGGCTCTGAACTTGTTTAGGCTACTAAAACTTCCAACGTACACAGCCTCTCCTGCTCGAGCTGCCCAAAGTTCAACACCGAAATTGCGAACGTCCAGCGATTGCTCCTACACTAAAGGTGCCAGCCCTGAATGCTGTTGCTGGTCCTCATCTCCCACTGGTAACCTCGAAAACGAACCACAAACACTTGGGCTCTGAACTTGTTTAGGCTACTAAAACTTCCAACGTACACAGCCTCTCCTGCTCAATCTGGCCAAAGTTCAACACCGAAATTGCGAACGTCCAGCGATTGCTCCTACACTAAAGGTGCCAGCCCTGAAAGCTGTTGCTGGTCCTCATCTCCCACTGGTAACCTCTAAAACGAACCACAAACACTTGGGCTCTGAACTTGTTTAGGCTACTAAAACTTCCAACGTACACAGCCTCTCCTGCTCGAGCTGGCCAAAGTTCAACACTGAAATTGCGAACGTCCAGCGATTGCTCCTACACTAAAGGTGCCAGCCCTGAAAGCTCTTGCTGGTCCTCATCTCCCACTGGTAACCTCTAAAATGAACCACTAACACTTGGGCTCTGAACTTGTTTAGGCTACTAAAACTTCCAACGTACACAGCCTCTCCTGCTCAATCTGGCCAGAGCTCAACACCGAAATTGCGAACGTCCAGCGATTGCTCCTGCACTAAAGGTGCCAGCCCTGAAAGCTGTTGCTGGTCCTCATCTCCCACTGGTAACCTCGAAAACGAACCACAAACACTTGGGCTCTGAACTTGTTTAGGCTACTAAAACTTCCAACGTACACAGCCTCTCCTGCTCGAGCTGCCCAAAGTTCAACACCGAAATTGCGAACGTCCAGCGATTGCTCCTACACTAAAGGTGCCAGCCCTGAAAGCTCTTGCTGGTCCTCATCTCCCACTGGTAACCTCTAAAACGAACCACAAACACTTGGGCTCTGAACTTGTTTAGGCTACTAAAACTTCCAACGTACACAGCCTCTCCTGCTCGAGCTGGCCAAAGTTCAACACCGAAATTGCGAACGTCCAGCGATTGCTCCTACACTAAAGGTGCCAGCCCTGAAAGCTCTTGCTGGTCCTCATCTCCCACTGGTAACCTCTAAAACAAACCACTAACACTTGGGCTCTGAACTTGTTTAGGCTACTAAAACTTCCAACGTACACAGCCTCTCCTGCTCAATCTGGCCAGAGCTCAACACCGAAATTGCGAACGTCCAGCGATTGCTCCTGCACTAAAGGTGCCAGCCCTGAATGCTGTTGCTGGTCCTCATCTCCCACTGGTAACCTCTAAAACGAACCACAAACACTTGGGCTCTGAACTTGTTTAGGCTACTAAAACTTCCAACGTACACAGCCTCTCCTGCTCAATCTGGCCAGAGTTCAACACCGAAATTGCGAACGTCCAGCGATTGCTCCTACACTAAAGGTGCCAGCCCTGAAAGCTCTTGCTGGTCCTCATCTCCCACTGGTAACCTCTAAAACGAACCACAAACACTTGGGCTCTGAACTTGTTTAGGCTACTAAAACTTCCAACGTACACAGCCTCTCCTGCTCGAGCTGGCCAGAGCTCAACACCGAAATTGCGAACGTCCAGCGATTGCTCCTGCACTAAAGGTGCCAGCCCTGAAAGCTGTTGCTCGTCCTCATCTCCCACTGGTAACCTCTAAAACGAACCACAAACACTTGGGCTCTGAACTTGTTTAGGCTACTAAAACTTCCAACGTACACAGCCTCTCCTGCTCGAGCTGGCCAAAGTTCAACACCGAAATTGCGAACGTCCAGCGATTGCTCCTACACTAAAGGTGCCAGCCCTGAATGCTGTTGCTGGTCCTCATCTCCCACTGGTAACCTCTAAAACGAACCACAAACACTTGGGCTCTGAACTTGTTTAGGCTACTAAAACTTCCAACGTACACAGCCTCTCCTGCTCAATCTGGCCAAAGTTCAACACCGAAATTGCGAACGTCCAGCGATTGCTCCTACACTAAAGGTGCCAGCCCTGAAAGCTGTTGCTGGTCCTCATCTCCCACTGGTAACCTCTAAAACGAACCACAAACACTTGGGCTCTGAACTTGTTTAGGCTACTAAAACTTCCAACGTACACAGCCTCTCCTGCTCGAGCTGGCCAAAGTTCAACACTGAAATTGCGAACGTCCAGCGATTGCTCCTACACTAAAGGTGCCAGCCCTGAAAGCTCTTGCTGGTCCTCATCTCCCACTGGTAACCTCTAAAATGAACCACTAACACTTGGGCTCTGAACTTGTTTAGGCTACTAAAACTTCCAACGTACACAGCCTCTCCTGCTCAATCTGGCCAGAGCTCAACACCGAAATTGCGAACGTCCAGCGATTGCTCCTACACTAAAGGTGCCAGCCCTGAAAGCTGTTGCTGGTCCTCATCTCCCACTGGTAACCTCTAAAACGAACCACAAACACTTGGGCTCTGAACTTGTTTAGGCTACTAAAACTTCCAACGTACACAGCCTCTCCTGCTCGAGCTGGCCAAAGTTCAACACCGAAATTGCGAACGTCCAGCGATTGCTCCTACACTAAAGGTGCCAGCCCTGAAAGCTCTTGCTGGTCCTCATCTCCCACTGGTAACCTCTAAAACAAACCACTAACACTTGGGCTCTGAACTTGTTTAGGCTACTAAAACTTCCAACGTACACAGCCTCTCCTGCTCGAGCTGCCCTAAGTTCAACACTGAAATTGCGAACGTCCAGCGATTGCTCCTACACTAAAGGTGCCAGCCCTGAAAGCTCTTCTGGTCCTCATCTCCCACTGGTAACCTCTAAAACGAACCACTAACACTTGGGCTCTGAACTTGTTTAGGCTACTAAAACTTCCAATGTACACAGCCTCTCCTGCTCGAGCTGGCCAAAGTTCAACACCGAAATTGCGAACGTCCAGCGATTGCTCCTACACTAAAGGTGCCAGCCCTGAAAGCTGTTGCTGGTCCTCATCTCCCACTGGTAACCTCTAAAACGAACCACAAACACTTGGGCTCTGAACTTGTTTAGGCTACTAAAACTTCCAACGTACACAGCCTCTCCTGCTCGAGCTGCCCAAAGTTCAACACCGAAATTGCGAACGTCCAGCGATTGCTCCTACACTAAAGGTGCCAGCCCTGAAAGCTCTTGCTGGTCCTCATCTCCCACTGGTAACCTCTAAAACGAACCACAAACACTTGGGCTCTGAACTTGTTTAGGCTACTAAAACTTCCAACGTACACAGCCTCTCCTGCTCGAGCTGGCCAAAGTTCAACACCGAAATTGCGAACGTCCAGCGATTGCTCCTACACTAAAGGTGCCAGCCCTGAAAGCTCTTGCTGGTCCTCATCTCCCACTGGTAACCTCGAAAACGAACCACAAACACTTGGGCTCTGAACTTCTTTAGGCTACTAAAACTTCCAACGTACACAGCCTCTCCTGCTACAACTGGCCAGAGCTCAACACCAAAATTGCGAACGTCCAGCGATTGCTCCTGCACTAAAGGTGCCAGCCCTGAAAGCTGTTGCTGGTCCTCATCTCCCACTGGTAACCTCTAAAACGAACCACAAACACTTGGGCTCTGAACTTGTTTAGGCTACTAAAACTTCCAACGTACACAGCCTCTCCTGCTCGAGCTGGCCAAAGTTCAACACCGAAATTGCGAACGTCCAGCGATTGCTCCTACACTAAAGGTGCCAGCCCTGAATGCTGTTGCTGGTCCTCATCTCCCACTGGTAACCTCTAAAACGAACCACAAACACTTGGGCTCTGAACTTGTTTAGGCTACTAAAACTTCCAACGTACACAGCCTCTCCTGCTACAACTGGCCAGAGCTCAACACCGAAATTGCGAACGTCCAGCGATTGCTCCTACACTAAAGGTGCCAGCCCTGAAAGCTCTTGCTGGTCCTCATCTCCCACTGGTAACCTCGAAAACGAACCACAAACACTTGGGCTCTGAACTTGTTTAGGCTACTAAAACTTCCAACGTACACAGCCTCTCCTGCTCAATCTGGCCAGAGCTCAACACCGAAATTGCGAACGTGCAGCGATTGCTCCTGCACTAAAGGTGCCAGCCCTGAATGCTGTTGCTGGTCCTCATCTCCCACTGGTAACCTCGAAAACGAACCACTAACACTTGGGCTCTGAACTTGTTTAGGCTACTAAAACTTCCAACGTACACAGCCTCTCCTGCTCAATCTGGCCAGAGTTCAACACCGAAATTGCGAACGTCCAGCGATTGCTCCTACACTAAAGGTGCCAGCCCTGAAAGCTCTTGCTGGTCCTCATCTCCCACTGGTAACCTCTAAAACGAACCACAAACACTTGGGCTCTGAACTTGTTTAGGCTACTAAAACTTCCAACGTACACAGCCTCTCCTGCTCGAGCTGGCCAAAGTTCAACACCGAAATTGCGAACGTCCAGCGATTGCTCCAACACTAAAGGTGCCAGCCCTGAAAGCTGTTGCTCGTCCTCATCTCCCACTGGTAACCTCTAAAACGAACCACAAACACTTGGGCTCTGAACTTGTTTAGGCTACTAAAACTTCCAACGTACACAGCCTCTCCTGCTCGAGCTGGCCAAAGTTCAACACCGAAATTGCGAACGTCCAGCGATTGCTCCTACACTAAAGGTGCCAGCCCTGAATGCTGTTGCTGGTCCTCATCTCCCACTGGTAACCTCTAAAACGAACCACAAACACTTGGGCTCTGAACTTGTTTAGGCTACTAAAACTTCCAACGTACACAGCCTCTCCTGCTCAATCTGGCCAAAGTTCAACACCGAAATTGCGAACGTCCAGCGATTGCTCCTACACTAAAGGTGCCAGCCCTGAAAGCTGTTGCTGGTCCTCATCTCCCACTGGTAACCTCTAAAACGAACCACAAACACTTGGGCTCTGAACTTGTTTAGGCTACTAAAACTTCCAACGTACACAGCCTCTCCTGCTCGAGCTGGCCAAAGTTCAACACTGAAATTGCGAACGTCCAGCGATTGCTCCTACACTAAAGGTGCCAGCCCTGAAAGCTCTTGCTGGTCCTCATCTCCCACTGGTAACCTCGAAAACGAACCACTAACACTTGGGCTCTGAACTTGTTTAGGCTACTAAAACTTCCAACGTACACAGCCTCTCCTGCTCAATCTGGCCAGAGTTCAACACCGAAATTGCAAACGTCCAGCGATTGCTCCTACACTACAGGTGCCAGCCCTGAAAGCTCTTGCTGGTCCTCATCTCCCACTGGTAACCTCGAAAACGAACCACAAACACTTGGGCTCTGAACTTGTTTAGGCTACTAAAACTTCCAACGTACACAGCCTCTCCTGCTCAATCTGGCCACAGCTCAACACCGAAATTGCGAACGTCCAGCGATTGCTCCTACACTAAAGGTGCCAGCCCTGAAAGCTCTTGCTGGTGCTCATCTCCCACTGGTAACCTCTAAAACAAACCACAAACACTTGGGCTCTGAACTTGTTTAGGCTACTAAAACTTCCAACGTACACAGCCTCTCCTGCTCGAGCTGGCAAAAGTTCAACACCTATATTACGAACGTCCAGCGATTGCTCCTGCACTAAAGGTGCCAGCCCTGAAAGCTGTTGCTCGTCCTCATCTCCCATTGGTAACCTCTAAAACGAACCACAAACACTTGGGCTCTGAACTTGTTTAGGCTACTAAAACTTCCAACGTACACAGCCTCTCCTGCTCAATCTGGCCAGAGCTCAACACCGAAATTGCGAACGTCCAGCGATTGCTCCTACACTAAAGGTGCCAGCCCTGAAAGCTCTTGCTGGTCCTCATCTCCCACTGGTAACCTCTAAAACGAACCACAAACACTTGGGCTCTGAACTTGTTTAGGCTACTAAAACTTCCAACGTACACAGCCTCTCCTGCTCAATCTGGCCAGAGTTCAACACCGAAATTGCGAACGTCCAGCGATTGCTCCTACACTAAAGGTGCCAGCCCTGAATGCTGTTGCTGGTCCTCATCTCCCACTGGTAACCTCTAAAACAAACCACTAACACTTGGGCTCTGAACTTGTTTAGGCTACTAAAACTTCCAACGTACACAGCCTCTCCTGCTCAATCTGGCCAGAGTTCAACACCGAAATTGCAAACGTCCAGCGATTGCTCCTACACTACAGGTGCCAGCCCTGAAAGCTCTTGCTGGTCATCATCTCCCACTGGTAACCTCTAAAACGAACCACAAACACTTGGGCTCTGAACTTGTTTAGGCTACTAAAACTTCAACGTACACAGCCTCTCCTGCTCGAGCTGGCCACAGCTCAACACCGAAATTGCGAACGTCCAGCGATTGCTCCTACACTAAAGGTGCCAGCCCTGAAAGCTCTTGCTGGTGCTCATCTCCCACTGGTAACCTCTAAACGAACCACAAACACTTGGGCTCTGAACTTGTTTAGGCTACTAAAACTTCCAACGTACACAGCCTCTCCTGCTCGAGCTGGCAAAAGTTCAACACCTATATTACGAACGTCCAGCGATTGCTCCTGCACTAAAGGTGCCAGCCCTGAAAGCTCTTGCTGGTCCTCATCTCCCACTGGTAACCTCTAAAACGAACCACAAACACTTGGGCTCTGAACTTGTTTAGGCTACTAAAACTTTCGATGTACACAGCCTCTCCTGCTCGAGCTGGGCCAAAGTTCAACACTGAAATTGTGAACGTCCAGCGATTGCTCCTACACTAAGGTGCCCAGCCCTGAATGCTGTTGCTGGTCCTCATCTCCCACTGGTAACCTCGAAAACGAACCACAAAACACTTGGGCTCCGAACTTGTTTAGACTACTAAAACTTCCAACGTACAGAGCCTCTCCTGCTCGAGCTGGCCAAAGTTCAACACCGAAATTGCGAACGTCCAGCGATTGCTCCTACACTAAGAGGTGCCAGCCCTGAAAGCTGTTGCTGGTCCTCATCTCCCACTGGTAACCTCTAAAACGAACCACAAACACTTGGGCTCTGAACTTGTTTAGGCTACTAAAACTTCCAACGTACACAGCCTCTCCTGCTCGAGCTGGCCAAAGTTCAACACCGAAATTGCGAACGTCCAGCGATTGCTCCTACACTAAAGGTGCCAGCCCTGAAAGCTCTTGCTGGTCCTCATCTCCCACTGGTAACCTCTAAAATGAACCACTAACACTTGGGCTCTGAACTTGTTTAGGCTACTAAAACTTCCAACGTACACAGCCTCTCCTGCTCAATCTGGCCAGAGCTCAACACCGAAATTGCGAACGTCCAGCGATTGCTCCTGCACTAAAGGTGCCAGCCCTGAAAGCTGTTGCTGGTCCTCATCTCCCACTGGTAACCCTCGAAAACGAACCACTAACACTTGGGCTCTGAACTTGTTTAGGCTACTAAAACTTCCAACGTACACAGCCTCTCCTGCTCGAGCTGCCCAAAGTTCAACACCGAAATTGCGAACGTCCAGCGATTGCTCCTACACTAAAGGTGCCAGCCTGAAAGCTGTTGCTGGTCCTCATCTCCCACTGGTAACCTCGAAAACGAACCACAAACACTTGGGCTCTGAACTTGTTTAGGCTACTAAAACTTCCAACGTATACAGCCTCTCCTGCTCGAGCTGGCCAAAGTTCAACACCGAAATTGCGAACGTCCAGCGATTGCTCCTACACTAAAGGTGCCAGCCCTGAAAGCTGTTGCTGGTCCTCATCTCCCACTGGTAACCTCTAAAACGAACCACAAACACTTGGGCTCTGAACTTGTTTAGGCTACTAAAACTTCCAACGTACACAGCCTCTCCTGCTCGAGCTGCCCAAAGTTCAACACCGAAATTGCGAACGTCCAGCGATTGCTCCTACACTAAAGGTGCCAGCCCTGAATGCTGTTGCTGGTCCTCATCTCCCACTGGTAACCTCGAAAACGAACCACAAACACTTGGGCTCTGAACTTGTTTAGGCTACTCTAAACCTCTAAAACCAGAGTTCAACACCGAAACACTTGGGCTCTGAACTTGTTTAGGCTACTAAAACTTCCAACGTACACAGCCTCTCCTGCTCGAGCTGCCCAAAGTTCAACACCGAAATTGCAAACGTCCAGCGATTGCTCCTACACTAAAGGTGCCAGCCCTGAAAGCTCTTGCTGGTCCTCATCTCCCACTGGTAACCTCGAAAACGAACCACAAACACTTGGGCTCTGAACTTGTTTAGGCTACTAAAACTTCCAACGTACACAGCCTCTCCTGCTCGAGCTGGCCAAAGTTCAACACTGAAATTGCGAACGTCCAGCGATTGCTCCTACACTAAAGGTGCCAGCCCTGAAAGCTGTTGCTGGTCCTCATCTCCCACTGGTAACCTCGAAAACGAACCACAAACACTTGGGCTCTGAACTTGTTTAGGCTACTAAAACTTCCAACGTACACAGCCTCTCCTGCTCGAGCTGCCCAAAGTTCAACACCGAAATTGCGAACGTCCAGCGATTGCTCCTACACTAAAGGTGCCAGCCCTGAATGCTGTTGCTGGTCCTCATCTCCCACTGGTAACCTCTAAAACGAACCACAAACACTTGGGCTCTGAACTTGTTTAGGCTACTAAAACTTCCAACGTACACAGCCTCTCCTGCTCAATCTGGCCACAGCTCAACACCGAAATTGCGAACGTCCAGCGATTGCTCCTACACTAAAGGTGCCAGCCCTGAAAGCTCTTGCTGGTGCTCATCTCCCACTGGTAACCTCTAAAACAAACCACAAACACTTGGGCTCTGAACTTGTTTAGGCTACTAAAACTTCCAACGTACACAGCCTCTCCTGCTCGAGCTGGCAAAAGTTCAACACCTATATTACGAACGTCCAGCGATTGCTCCTGCACTAAAGGTGCCAGCCCTGAAAGCTGTTGCTCGTCCTCATCTCCCATTGGTAACCTCTAAAACGAACCACAAACACTTGGGCTCTGAACTTGTTTAGGCTACTAAAACTTCCAACGTACACAGCCTCTCCTGCTCAATCTGGCCAGAGCTCAACACCGAAATTGCGAACGTCCAGCGATTGCTCCTACACTAAAGGTGCCAGCCCTGAAAGCTCTTGCTGGTCCTCATCTCCCACTGGTAACCTCTAAAACGAACCACAAACACTTGGGCTCTGAACTTGTTTAGGCTACTAAAACTTCCAACGTACACAGCCTCTCCTGCTCGAGCTGGCAAAAGTTCAACACCTATATTACGAACGTCCAGCGATTGCTCCTGCACTAAAGGTGCCAGCCCTGAAAGCTGTTGCTCGTCCTCATCTCCCATTGGTAACCTCTAAAACGAACCACAAACACTTGGGCTCTGAACTTGTTTAGGCTACTAAAACTTCCAACGTACACAGCCTCTCCTGCTCAATCTGGCCAGAGCTCAACACCGAAATTGCGAACGTCCAGCGATTGCTCCTACACTAAAGGTGCCAGCCCTGAAAGCTCTTGCTGGTCCTCATCTCCCACTGGTAACCTCTAAAACGAACCACAAACACTTGGGCTCTGAACTTGTTTAGGCTACTAAAACTTCCAACGTACACAGCCTCTCCTGCTCGAGCTGGCCAAAGTTCAACACCGAAATTGCGAACGTCCAGCGATTGCTCCTACACTAAAGGTGCCTGCCCTGAAAGCTCTTGCTGGTCCTCATCTCCCACTGGTAACCTCTAAAATGAACCACTAACACTTGGGCTCTGAACTTGTTTAGGCTACTAAAACTTCCAACGTACACAGCCTCTCCTGCTCAATCTGGCCAGAGCTCAACACCGAAATTGCGAACGTCCAGCGATTGCTCCTGCACTAAAGGTGCCAGCCCTGAAAGCTCTTGCTGGTCCTCATCTCCCACTGGTAACCTCGAAAACGAACCACAAACACTTGGGCTCTGAACTTGTTTAGGCTACTAAAACTTCCAACGTACACAGCCTCTCCTGCTCGAGCTGCCCAAAGTTCAACACCGAAATTGCGAACGTCCAGCGATTGCTCCTACACTAAAGGTGCCAGCCCTGAAAGCTGTTGCTGGTCCTCATCTCCCACTGGTAACCTCTAAAACGAACCACAAACACTTGGGCTCCGAAGTTGTTTAGGCTACTAAAACTTCCAACGTACACAGCCTCTCCTGCTCGATCTGGCCACAGCTCAACACCGAAATTGCGAACGTCCAGCGATTGCTCCTACACTAAAGGTGCCAGCCCTGAAAGCTCTTGCTGGTGCTCATCTCCCACTGGTAACCTCTAAAACAAACCACAAACACTTGGGCTCTGAACTTGTTTAGGCTACTAAAACTTCCAACGTACACAGCCTCTCCTGCTCGAGCTGGCAAAAGTTCAACACCTATATTACGAACGTCCAGCGATTGCTCCTGCACTAAAGGTGCCAGCCCTGAAAGCTGTTGCTCGTCCTCATCTCCCATTGGTAACCTCTAAAACGAACCACAAACACTTGGGCTCTGAACTTGTTTAGGCTACTAAAACTTCCAACGTACACAGCCTCTCCTGCTCAATCTGGCCAGAGCTCAACACCGAAATTGCGAACGTCCAGCGATTGCTCCTACACTAAAGGTGCCAGCCCTGAAAGCTCTTGCTGGTCCTCATCTCCCACTGGTAACCTCTAAAACGAACCACAAACACTTGGGCTCTGAACTTGTTTAGGCTACTAAAACTTCCAACGTACACAGCCTCTCCTGCTCGAGCTGGCAAAAGTTCAACACCTATATTACGAACGTCCAGCGATTGCTCCTGCACTAAAGGTGCCAGCCCTGAAAGCTGTTGCTCGTCCTCATCTCCCATTGGTAACCTCTAAAACGAACCACAAACACTTGGGCTCTGAACTTGTTTAGGCTACTAAAACTTCCAACGTACACAGCCTCTCCTGCTCAATCTGGCCAGAGCTCAACACCGAAATTGCGAACGTCCAGCGATTGCTCCTACACTAAAGGTGCCAGCCCTGAAAGCTCTTGCTGGTCCTCATCTCCCACTGGTAACCTCTAAAACGAACCACAAACACTTGGGCTCTGAACTTGTTTAGGCTACTAAAACTTCCAACGTACACAGCCTCTCCTGCTCGAGCTGGCCAAAGTTCAACACCGAAATTGCGAACGTCCAGCGATTGCTCCTACACTAAAGGTGCCAGCCCTGAAAGCTCTTGCTGGTCCTCATCTCCCACTGGTAACCTCTAAAATGAACCACTAACACTTGGGCTCTGAACTTGTTTAGGCTACTAAAACTTCCAACGTACACAGCCTCTCCTGCTCAATCTGGCCAGAGCTCAACACCGAAATTGCGAACGTCCAGCGATTGCTCCTGCACTAAAGGTGCCAGCCCTGAAAGCTCTTGCTGGTCCTCATCTCCCACTGGTAACCTCGAAAACGAACCACAAACACTTGGGCTCTGAACTTGTTTAGGCTACTAAAACTTCCAACGTACACAGCCTCTCCTGCTCGAGCTGCCCAAAGTTCAACACCGAAATTGCGAACGTCCAGCGATTGCTCCTACACTAAAGGTGCCAGCCCTGAAAGCTGTTGCTGGTCCTCATCTCCCACTGGTAACCTCGAAAACGAACCACAAACACTTGGGCTCCGAAGTTGTTTAGGCTACTAAAACTTCCAACGTACACAGCCTCTCCTGCTCGAGCTGCCCAAAGTTCAACACCGAAATTGCGAACGTCCAGCGATTGCTCCTACACTAAAGGTGCCAGCCCTGAAAGCTCTTGCTGGTCCTCATCTCCCACTGGTAACCTCGAAAACGAACCACAAACACTTGGGCTCCGAACTTGTTTAGGCTACTAAAACTTCCAACGTACACAGCCTCTCCTGCTCGAGCTGCCCAAAGTTCAACACCGAAATTGCGAACGTTCCAGCGATTGCTCCTGCACTAAAGGTGCCAGCCCTGAAAGCTCTTGCTGGTCCTCATCTCCCACTGGTAACCTCGAAAACGAACCACAAACACTTGGGCTCTGAACTTGTTTAGGCTACTAAAACTTCCAACGTACACAGCCTCTCCTGCTCAATCTGGCCAGAGCTCAACACCGAAATTGCGAACGTCCAGCGATTGCTCCTACACTAAAGGTGCCAGCCCTGAATGCTGTTGCTGGTCCTCATCTCCCACTGGTAACCTCTAAAACGAACCACAAACACTTGGGCTCTGAACTTGTTTAGGCTACTAAAACTTCCAATGTACACAGCCTCTCCTGCTCGAGCTGCCCAAAGTTCAACACCGAAATTGCGAACGTCCAGCGATTGCTCCTACACTAAAGGTGCCAGCCCTGAATGCTGTTGCTGGTCCTCATCTCGCACTGGTAACCTCGAAAACGAACCACAAACACTTGGGCTCTGAACTTGTTTAGGCTACTAAAACTTCCAACGTACACAGCCTCTCCTGCTCGAGCTGGCCAAAGTTCAACACTGAAATTGCGAACGTCCAGCGATTGCTCCTACACTAAAGGTGCCAGCCCTGAAAGCTCTTGCTGGTCCTCATCTCCCACTGGTAACCTCGAAAACGAACCACTAACACTTGGCCTCTGAACTTGTTTAGGCTACTAAAACTTCCAACGTACACAGCCTCTCCTGCTCAATCTGGCCAGAGCTCAACACCGAAATTGCGAACGTCCAGCGATTGCTCCTACACTAAAGGTGCCAGCCCTGAAAGCTCTTGCTGGTCCTCATCTCCCACTGGTAACCTCGAAAACGAACCACAAACACTTGGGCTCTGAACTTGTTTAGGCTACTAAAACTTCCAACGTACACAGCCTCTCCTGCTCGAGCTGCCCAAAGTTCAACACTGAATTTGCGAACGTCCAGCGATTGCTCCTACACTAAAGGTGCCAGCCCTGAAAGCTCTTGCTGGTCCTCATCTCCCACTGGTAACCTCTAAAACGAACCACAAACACTTGGGCTCTGAACTTGTTTAGGCTACTAAAACTTCCAACGTACACAGCCTCTCCTGCTCGAGCTGGCCAAAGTTCAACACCGAAATTGCGAACGTCCAGCGATTGCTCCTACACCAAAGGTGCCAGCCCTGAAAGCTCTTGCTGGTCCTCATCTCCCACTGGTAACCTCTAAAACGAACCACTAACACTTGGGCTCTGAACTTGTTTAGGCTACTAAAACTTCCAACGTACACAGCCTTTCCTGCTCAATCTGGCCAGAGTTCAACACCGAAATTGCAAACGTCCAGCGATTGCTCCTACACTAAAGGTGCCAGACCTGAAAGCTCTTGCTGGTCCTCATCTCCCACTGGTAACCTCTAAAACGAACCACAAACACTTGGGCTCTGAACTTGTTTAGGCTACTAAAACTTCCAACGTACACAGCCTCTCCTGCTCGAGCTGGCCAGAGCTCAACACCGAAATTGCGAACGTCCAGCGATTGCTCCTGCACTAAAGGTGCCAGCCCTGAAAGCTGTTGCTGGTCCTCATCTCCCACTGGTAACCTCTAAAACGAACCACAAACACTTGGGCTCTGAACTTGTTTAGGCTACTAAAACTTCCAACGTACACAGCCTCTCCTGCTCGAGCTGCCCAAAGTTCAACACCGAAATTGCGAACGTCCAGCGATTGCTCCTACACTAAAGGTGCCAGCCCTGAAAGCTCTTGCTGGTCCTCATCTCCCATTGGTAACCTCTAAAACGAACCACAAACACTTGGGCTCTGAACTTGTTTAGGCTACTAAAACTTCCAACGTACACAGCCTCTCCTGCTCAATCTGGCCAGAGCTCAACACCGAAATTGCGAACGTCCAGCGATTGCTCCTACACTAAAGGTGCCAGCCCTGAAAGCTCTTGCTGGTCCTCATCTCCCACTGGTAACCTCTAAAACAAACCACTAACACTTGGGCTCTGAACTTGTTTAGGCTACTAAAACTTCCAACGTACACAGCCTCTCCTGCTCGAGCTGCCCAAAGTTCAACACCTATATTACAAACGTCCAGCGATTGCTCCTGCACTAAAGGTGCCAGCCCTGAAAGCTGTTGCTCGTCCTCATCTCCCACTGGTAACCTCTAAAACGAACCACAAACACTTGGACTCTGAACTTGTTTAGGCTACTAAAACTTCCAACGTACACAGCCTCTCCTGCTCAATCTGGCCAGAGCTCAACACCAAAATTGCGAACGTCCAGCGATTGCTCCTACACTAAAGGTGCCAGCCCTGAAAGCTCTTGCTGGTCCTCATCTCCCACTGGTAACCTCTAAAACGAACCACTAACACTTGGGCTCTGAACTTGTTTAGGCTACTAAAACTTCCAATGTACACAGCCTCTCCTGCTCGAGCTGCCCAAAGTTCAACACCGAAATTGCGAACGTCCAGCGATTGCTCCTACACTAAAGGTGCCAGCCCTGAATGCTGTTGCTGGTCCTCATCTCCCACTGGTAACCTCGAAAACGAACCACAAACACTTGGCCTCTGAACTTGTTTAGGCTACTAAAACTTCCAACGTACACAGCCTCTCCTGCTCGAGCTGCCCAAAGTTCAACACCGAAATTGCGAACGTCCAGCGATTGCTCCTACACTAAAGGTGCCAGCCCTGAAAGCTCTTGCTGGTCCTCATCTCCCACTGGTAACCTCTAAAACGAACCACAAAACACTTGGGTTCTGAACTTGTTTAGGCTACTAAAACTTCCAACGTACACAGCCTCTCCTGCTCGAGCTGGCCAAAGTTCAACACCGAAATTGCGAACGTCCAGCGATTGCTCCTACACTAAAGGTGCCAGCCCTGAATGCTGTTGCTGGTCCTCATCTCCCACTGGTAACCTCTAAAACGAACCACAAACACTTGGGCTCTGAACTTGTTTAGGCTACTAAAACTTCCAACGTACACAGCCTCTCCTGCTCGAGCTGGCCAGAGCTCAACACCGAAATTGCGAACGTCCAGCGATTGCTCCTACACTAAAGTTGCCAGCCCTGAATGCTGTTGCTGGTCCTCATCTCCCACTGGTAACCTCTCAAACGAACCACAAACACTTGGGCTCTGAACTTGTTTAGGCTACTAAAACTTCCAACGTACACAGCCTCTCCTGCTCGAGCTGGCCAAAGTTCAACACCGAAATTGCGAACGTCCAGCGATTGCTCCAACACTAAAGGTGCCAGCCCTGAAAGCTGTTGCTCGTCCTCATCTCCCACTGGTAACCTCTAAAACGAACCACAAACACTTGGGCTCTGAACTTGTTTAGGCTACTAAAACTTCCAACGTACACAGCCTCTCCTGCTCGAGCTGGCCAAAGTTCAACACCGAAATTGCGAACATCCAGCGATTGCTCCTACACTAAAGGTGCCAGCCCTGTATGCTGTTGCTGGTCCTCATCTCCCACTGGTAACCTCTAAAACGAACCACAAACACTTGGGCTCTGAACTTGTTTAGGCTACTAAAACTTCCAACGTACACAGCCTCTCCTGCTCGAGCTGGCCAGAGCTCAACACCGAAATTGCGAACGTCCAGCGATTGCTCCTACACTAAAGTTGCCAGCCCTGAATGCTGTTGCTGGTCCTCATCTCCCACTGGTAACCTCTCAAACGAACCACAAACACTTGGGCTCTGAACTTGTTTAGGCTACTAAAACTTCCAACGTACACAGCCTCTCCTGCTCGAGCTGGCCAAAGTTCAACACCGAAATTGCGAACGTCCAGCGATTGCTCCAACACTAAAGGTGCCAGCCCTGAAAGCTGTTGCTCGTCCTCATCTCCCACTGGTAACCTCTAAAACGAACCACAAACACTTGGCTCTGAACTTGTTTAGGCTACTAAAACTTCCAACGTACACAGCCTCTCCTGCTCGAGCTGGCCAAAGTTCAACACCGAAATTGCGAACATCCAGCGATTGCTCCTACACTAAAGGTGCCAGCCCTGTATGCTGTTGCTGGTACTCATCTCCCACTGGTAACCTCTAAAACGAACCACAAACACTTGGGCTCTGAACTTGTTTAGGCTACTAAAACTTCCAACGTACACAGCCTCTCCTGCTCGAGCTGGCCAAGGTTCAACACCGAAATTGCGAACGTCCAGCGATTGCTCCTACACTAAAGGTGCCAGCCCTGAAAGCTCTTGCTGGTCCTCATCTCCCACTGGTAACCTCTAAAACGAACCACTAACACTTGGGCTCTGAACTTGTTTAGGCTACTAAAACTTCCAATGTACACAGCCTCTCCTGCTCGAGCTGCCCAAAGTTCAACACCGAAATTGCGAACGTCCAGCGATTGCTCCTACACTAAAGGTGCCAGCCCTGAATGCTGTTGCTGGTCCTCATCTCCCACTGGTAACCTCGAAAACGAACCACAAACACTTGGCCTCTGAACTTGTTTAGGCTACTAAAACTTCCAACGTACACAGCCTCTCCTGCTCGAGCTGCCCAAAGTTCAACACCGAAATTGCGAACGTCCAGCGATTGCTCCTACACTAAAGGTGCCAGCCCTGAAAGCTCTTGCTGGTCCTCATCTCCCACTGGTAACCTCTAAAACGAACCACAAACACTTGGGTTCTGAACTTGTTTAGGCTACTAAAACTTCCAACGTACACAGCCTCTCCTGCTCGAGCTGGCCAAAGTTCAACACCGAAATTGCGAACGTCCAGCGATTGCTCCTACACTAAAGGTGCCAGCCCTGAATGCTGTTGCTGGTCCTCATCTCCCACTGGTAACCTCTAAAACGAACCACAAACACTTGGGCTCTGAACTTGTTTAGGCTACTAAAACTTCCAACGTACACAGCCTCTCCTGCTCGAGCTGGCCAAAGTTCAACACCGAAATTGCGAACGTCCAGCGATTGCTCCTACACTAAAGGTGCCAGCCCTGAAAGCTCTTGCTGGTCCTCATCTCCCACTGGTAACCTCTCAAACGAACCACAAACACTTGGGCTCTGAACTTGTTTAGGCTACTAAAACTTCCAACGTACACAGCCTCTCCTGCTCGAGCTGGCCAGAGCTCAACACCGAAATTGCGAACGTCCAGCGATTGCTCCTACACTAAAGTTGCCAGCCCTGAATGCTGTTGCTGGTCCTCATCTCCCACTGGTAACCTCTCAAACGAACCACAAACACTTGGGCTCTGAACTTGTTTAGGCTACTAAAACTTCCAACGTACACAGCCTCTCCTGCTCGAGCTGGCCAAAGTTCAACACCGAAATTGCGAACGTCCAGCGATTGCTCCAACACTAAAGGTGCCAGCCCTGAAAGCTGTTGCTCGTCCTCATCTCCCACTGGTAACCTCTAAAACGAACCACAAACACTTGGGCTCTGAACTTGTTTAGGCTACTAAAACTTCCAACGTACACAGCCTCTCCTGCTCGAGCTGCCCAAAGTTCAACACCGAAATTGCGAACGTCCAGCGATTGCTCCTACACTAAAGGTGCCAGCCCTGAAAGCTCTTGCTGGTCCTCATCTCCCACTGGTAACCTCTAAAACGAACCACTAACACTTGGGCTCTGAACTTGTTTAGGCTACTAAAACTTCCAACGTACACAGGCCTCTCCTGCTCAATCTGGCCCGAGTTCAACACCGAAATTGCGAACGTCCAGCGATTGCTCCTACACTAAAGGTGCCAGCCCTGAAAGCTCTTGCTGGTCCTCATCTCCCACTGGTAACCTCGAAAACGAACCACAAACACTTGGGCTCTGAACTTGTTTAGGCTACTAAAACTTCCAACGTACACAGCCTCTCCTGCTCGAGCTGGCCAAAGTTCAACACTGAAATTGCGAACGTCCAGCGATTGCTCCTACACTAAAGGTGCCAGCCCTGAAAGCTCTTGCTCGTCCTCATCTCCCATTGGTAACCTCTAAAACGAACCACAAACACTTGGGCTCTGAACTTATTTAGGCTACTAAAACTTCCAACGTACACAGCCTCTCCTGCTCGAGCTGCCCAAAGTTCAACACCGAAATTGCGAACGTCCAGCGATTGCTCCTACACTAAATGTGCCAGCCCTGAAAGCTGTTGCTGGTCCTCATCTCCCACTGGTAACCTCGAAAACGAACCACTAACACTTGGGCTCTGAACTTGTTTAGGCTACTAAAACTTCCAACGTACACAGCCTCTCCTGCTCGATCTGGCCAGAGTTCAACACCGAAATTGCAAACGTCCAGCGATTGCTCCTGCACTAAAGGTGCCAGCCCTGAAAGCTCTTGCTGGTCCTCATCTCCCACTGGTAACCTCTAAAACGAACCACTAACACTTGGGCTCTGAACTTGTTTAGGCTACTAAAACTTCCAATGTACACAGCCTCTCCTGCTCGAGCTGCCCAAAGTTCAACACCGAAATTGCGAACGTCCAGCGATTGCTCCTACACTAAAGGTGCCAGCCCTGAATGCTGTTGCTGGTCCTCATCTCCCACTGGTAACCTCGAAAACGAACCACAAACACTTGGCCTCTGAACTTGTTTAGGCTACTAAAACTTCCAACGTACACAGCCTCTCCTGCTCGAGCTGCCCAAAGTTCAACACCGAAATTGCGAACGTCCAGCGATTGCTCCTACACTAAAGGTGCCAGCCCTGAAAGCTCTTGCTGGTCCTCATCTCCCACTGGTAACCTCTAAAACGAACCACAAACACTTGGGTTCTGAACTTGTTTAGGCTACTAAAACTTCCAACGTACACAGCCTCTCCTGCTCGAGCTGCCCAAAGTTCAACACCGAAATTGCGAACGTCCAGCGATTGCTCCTACACTAAAGGTGCCAGCCCTGAATGCTGTTGCTGGTCCTCATCTCCCACTGGTAACCTCTAAAACGAACCACAAACACTTGGGCTCTGAACTTGTTTAGGCTACTAAAACTTCCAACGTACACAGCCTCTCCTGCTCGAGCTGGCCAAAGTTCAACACCGAAATTGCGAACGTCCAGCGATTGCTCCTACACTAAAGGTGCCAGCCCTGAAAGCTCTTGCTGGTCCTCATCTCCCACTGGTAACCTCTAAAACGAACCACAAACACTTGGGCTCTGAACTTGTTTAGGCTACTAAAACTTCCAACGTACACAGCCTCTCCTGCTCGAGCTGGCCAGAGCTCAACACCGAAATTGCGAACGTCCAGCGATTGCTCCTACACTAAAGTTGCCAGCCCTGAATGCTGTTGCTGGTCCTCATCTCCCACTGGTAACCTCTCAAACGAACCACAAACACTTGGGCTCTGAACTTGTTTAGGCTACTAAAACTTCCAACGTACACAGCCTCTCCTGCTCGAGCTGGCCAAAGTTCAACACCGAAATTGCGAACGTCCAGCGATTGCTCCAACACTAAAGGTGCCAGCCCTGAAAGCTGTTGCTCGTCCTCATCTCCCACTGGTAACCTCTAAAACGAACCACAAACACTTGGGCTCTGAACTTGTTTAGGCTACTAAAACTTCCAACGTACACAGCCTCTCCTGCTCAATCTGGCCAGAGCTCAACACCGAAATTGCGAACGTCCAGCGATTGCTCCTGCACTAAAGGTGCCAGCCCTGAAAGCTGTTGCTGGTCCTCATCTCCCACTGGTAACCTCGAAAACGAACCACAAACACTTGGGCTCTGAACTTGTTTAGGCTACTAAAACTTCCAACGTACACAGCCTCTCCTGCTCGAGCTGGCCAGAGCTCAACACCGAAATTGCGAACGTCCAGCGATTGCTCCTACACTAAAGTTGCCAGCCCTGAATGCTGTTGCTGGTCCTCATCTCCCACTGGTAACCTCTCAAACGAACCACAAACACTTGGGCTCTGAACTTGTTTAGGCTACTAAAACTTCCAACGTACACAGCCTCTCCTGCTCGAGCTGGCCAAAGTTCAACACCGAAATTGCGAACGTCCAGCGATTGCTCCAACACTAAAGGTGCCAGCCCTGAAAGCTGTTGCTCGTCCTCATCTCCCACTGGTAACCTCTAAAACGAACCACAAACACTTGGGCTCTGAACTTGTTTAGGCTACTAAAACTTCCAACGTACACAGCCTCTCCTGCTCGAGCTGGCCAAAGTTCAACACCGAAATTGCGAACATCCAGCGATTGCTCCTACACTAAAGGTGCCAGCCCTGTATGCTGTTGCTGGTACTCATCTCCCACTGGTAACCTCTAAAACGAACCACAAACACTTGGGCTCTGAACTTGTTTAGGCTACTAAAACTTCCAACGTACACAGCCTCTCCTGCTCAATCTGGCCCGAGTTCAACACCGAAATTGCGAACGTCCAGCGATTGCTCCTACACTAAAGGTGCCAGCCCTGAAAGCTCTTGCTGGTCCTCATCTCCCACTGGTAACCTCGAAAACGAACCACAAACACTTGGGCTCTGAACTTGTTTAGGCTACTAAAACTTCCAACGTACACAGCCTCTCCTGCTCGAGCTGGCCAAAGTTCAACACTGAAATTGCGAACGTCCAGCGATTGCTCCTACACTAAAGGTGCCAGCCCTGAAAGCTCTTGCTCGTCCTCATCTCCCATTGGTAACCTCTAAAACGAACCACAAACACTTGGGCTCTGAACTTATTTAGGCTACTAAAACTTCCAACGTACACAGCCTCTCCTGCTCGAGCTGCCCAAAGTTCAACACCGAAATTGCGAACGTCCAGCGATTGCTCCTACACTAAATGTGCCAGCCCTGAAAGCTGTTGCTGGTCCTCATCTCCCACTGGTAACCTCGAAAACGAACCACTAACACTTGGGCTCTGAACTTGTTTAGGCTACTAAAACTTCCAACGTACACAGCCTCTCCTGCTCGATCTGGCCAGAGTTCAACACCGAAATTGCAAACGTCCAGCGATTGCTCCTGCACTAAAGGTGCCAGCCCTGAAAGCTGTTGCTGGTCCTCATCTCCCACTGGTAACCTCTAAAACGAAGCACAAACACTTGGGCTCTGATCTTGTTTAGGCTACTAAAACTTCCAACGTACACAGCCTCTCCTGCTCGAGCTGCCCAAAGTTCAACACCGAAATTGCGAACGTCCAGCGATTGCTCCTACACTAAAGGTGCCAGCCCTGAAAGCTCTTGCTGGTCCTCATCTCCCACTGGTAACCTCTAAAACAAACCACAAACACTTGGGCTCTGAACTTGTTTAGGCTACTAAAACTTCCAACGTACACAGCCTCTCCTGCTCGAGCTGCCCAAAGTTCAACACCGAAATTGCGAACGTCCAGCGATTGCTCCAACACTAAAGGTGCCAGCCCTGAATGCTGTTGCTGGTCCTCATCTCACACTGGTAACCTCTAAAACGAACCACAAACACTTGGGCTCTGAACTTGTTTAGGCTACTAAAACTTCCAACGTACACAGCCTCTCCTGCTCAATCTGGCCAGAGTTCAACACCGAAATTGCAAACGTCCAGCGATTGCTCCTACACTAAAGGTGCCAGCCCTGAAAGCCGTTGCTGGTCCTCATCTCCCACTGGTAACCTCGAAAACGAACCACAAACACTTGGGCTCTGAACTTGTTTAGGCTACTAAAACTTCCAACGTACACAGCCTCTCCTGCTCGAGCTGCCCAAAGTTCAACACTGAATTTGCGAACGTCCAGCGATTGCTCCTACACTAAAGGTGCCAGCCCTGAAAGCTCTTGCTGGTCCTCATCTCCCACTGGTAACCTCTAAAACGAACCACAAACACTTGGGCTCTGAACTTGTTTAGGCTACTAAAACTTCCAACGTACACAGCCTCTCCTGCTCGAGCTGGCCAAAGTTCAACACCGAAATTGCGAACGTCCAGCGATTGCTCCTACACCAAAGGTGCCAGCCCTGAAAGCTCTTGCTGGTCCTCATCTCCCACTGGTAACCTCGAAAACGAACCACAAACACTTGGGCTCTGAACTTGTTTAGGCTACTAAAACTTCCAACGTACACAGCCTCTCCTGCTCGAGCTGGCCAAAGTTCAACACCGAAATTGCGAACGTCCAGCGATTGCTCCTACACTAAAGGTGCCAGCCCTGAAAGCTCTTGCTGGTCCTCATCTCCCATTGGTAACCTCTAAAACGAACCACAAACACTTGGGCTCTGAACTTGTTTAGGCTACTAAAACTTCCAACGTACACAGCCTCTCCTGCTCGAGCTGGCCAAAGTTCAACACCGAAATTGCGAACGTCCAGCGATTGCTCCTACACTAAAGGTGCCAGCCCTGAAAGCTCTTGCTGGTCCTCATCTCCCACTGGTAACCTCTAAAACGAACCACAAACACTTGGGCTCTGAACTTGTTTAGGCTACTAAAACTTCCAACGTACACAGCCTCTCCTGCTCGAGCTGGCCAGAGCTCAACACCGAAATTGCGAACGTCCAGCGATTGCTCCTGCACTAAAGGTGCCAGCCCTGAATGCTGTTGCTGGTCCTCATCTCCCACTGGTAACCTCTCAAACGAACCACAAACACTTGGGCTCTGAACTTGTTTAGGCTACTAAAACTTCCAACGTACACAGCCTCTCCTGCTCGAGCTGCCCAAAGTTCAACACCGAAATTGCGAACGTCCAGCGATTGCTCCAACACTAAAGGTGCCAGCCCTGAAAGCTGTTGCTCGTCCTCATCTCCCACTGGTAACCTCTAAAACGAACCACAAACACTTGGGCTCTGAACTTGTTTAGGCTACTAAAACTTCCAACGTACACAGCCTCTCCTGCTCGAGCTGGCCAAAGTTCAACACCGAAATTGCGAACATCCAGCGATTGCTCCTACACTAAAGGTGCCAGCCCTGTATGCTGTTGCTGGTACTCATCTCCCACTGGTAACCTCTAAAACGAACCACAAACACTTGGGCTCTGAACTTGTTTAGGCTACTAAAACTTCCAACGTACACAGCCTCTCCTGCTCGAGCTGGCCAGAGCTCAACACCGAAATTGCGAACGTCCAGCGATTGCTCCTACACTAAAGTTGCCAGCCCTGAATGCTGTTGCTGGTCCTCATCTCCCACTGGTAACCTCTCAAACGAACCACAAACACTTGGGCTCTGAACTTGTTTAGGCTACTAAAACTTCCAACGTACACAGCCTCTCCTGCTCGAGCTGGCCAAAGTTCAACACCGAAATTGCGAACGTCCAGCGATTGCTCCAACACTAAAGGTGCCAGCCCTGAAAGCTGTTGCTCGTCCTCATCTCCCACTGGTAACCTCTAAAACGAACCACAAACACTTGGGCTCTGAACTTGTTTAGGCTACTAAAACTTCCAACGTACACAGCCTCTCCTGCTCGAGCTGGCCAAAGTTCAACACCGAAATTGCGAACATCCAGCGATTGCTCCTACACTAAAGGTGCCAGCCCTGTATGCTGTTGCTGGTACTCATCTCCCACTGGTAACCTCTAAAACGAACCACAAACACTTGGGCTCTGAACTTGTTTAGGCTACTAAAACTTCCAACGTACACAGCCTCTCCTGCTCAATCTGGCCCGAGTTCAACACCGAAATTGCGAACGTCCAGCGATTGCTCCTACACTAAAGGTGCCAGCCCTGAAAGCTCTTGCTGGTCCTCATCTCCCACTGGTAACCTCGAAAACGAACCACAAACACTTGGGCTCTGAACTTGTTTAGGCTACTAAAACTTCCAACGTACACAGCCTCTCCTGCTCGAGCTGGCCAAAGTTCAACACTGAAATTGCGAACGTCCAGCGATTGCTCCTACACTAAAGGTGCCAGCCCTGAAAGCTCTTGCTCGTCCTCATCTCCCATTGGTAACCTCTAAAACGAACCACAAACACTTGGGCTCTGAACTTATTTAGGCTACTAAAACTTCCAACGTACACAGCCTCTCCTGCTCGAGCTGCCCAAAGTTCAACACCGAAATTGCGAACGTCCAGCGATTGCTCCTACACTAAATGTGCCAGCCCTGAAAGCTGTTGCTGGTCCTCATCTCCCACTGGTAACCTCGAAAACGAACCACTAACACTTGGGCTCTGAACTTGTTTAGGCTACTAAAACTTCCAACGTACACAGCCTCTCCTGCTCGATCTGGCCAGAGTTCAACACTGAAATTGCAAACGTCCAGCGATTGCTCCTGCACTAAAGGTGCCAGCCCTGAAAGCTGTTGCTGGTCCTCATCTCCCACTGGTAACCTCTAAAACGAACCACAAACACTTGGGCTCTGATCTTGTTTAGGCTACTAAAACTTCCAACGTACACAGCCTCTCCTGCTCGAGCTGCCCAAAGTTCAACACCGAAATTGCGAACGTCCAGCGATTGCTCCTACACTAAAGGTGCCAGCCCTGAAAGCTCTTGCTGGTCCTCATCTCCCACTGGTAACCTCTAAAACAAACCACAAACACTTGGGCTCTGAACTTGTTTAGGCTACTAAAACTTCCAACGTACACAGCCTCTCCTGCTCGAGCTGGCAGAAGTTCAACACCTATATTACGAACGTCCAGCGATTGCTCCTGCACTAAAGGTGCCAGCCCTGAAAGCTGTTGCTCGTCCTCATCTCCCATTGGTAACCTCTAAAACGAACCACAAACACTTGGGCTCTGAACTTGTTTAGGCTACTAAAACTTCCAACGTACACAGCCTCTCCTGCTCGAGCTGCCCAAAGTTCAACACCGAAATTGCGAACGTCCAGCGATTGCTCCAACACTAAAGGTGCCAGCCCTGAATGCTGTTGCTGGGTCCTCATCTCACACTGGTAACCTCTAAAACGAACCACAAACACTTGGGCTCTGAACTTGTTTAGGCTACTAAAACTTCCAACGTACACAGCCTCTCCTGCTCAATCTGGCCAGAGTTCAACACCGAAATTGCAAACGTCCAGCGATTGCTCCTACACTAAAGGTGCCAGCCCTGAAAGCCGTTGCTGGTCCTCATCTCCCACTGGTAACCTCGAAAACGAACCACAAACACTTGGGCTCTGAACTTGTTTAGGCTACTAAAACTTCCAACGTACACAGCCTCTCCTGCTCGAGCTGCCCAAAGTTCAACACTGAATTTGCGAACGTCCAGCGATTGCTCCTACACTAAAGGTGCCAGCCCTGAAAGCTCTTGCTGGTCCTCATCTCCCACTGGTAACCTCTAAAACGAACCACAAACACTTGGGCTCTGAACTTGTTTAGGCTACTAAAACTTCCAACGTACACAGCCTCTCCTGCTCGAGCTGGCCAAAGTTCAACACCGAAATTGCGAACGTCCAGCGATTGTTCCTACACCAAAGGTGCCAGCCCTGAAAGCTCTTGCTGGTCCTCATCTCCCACTGGTAACCTCTAAAACGAACCACAAACACTTGGGCTCTGAACTTGTTTAGGCTACTAAAACTTCCAACGTACACAGCCTCTCCTGCTCGAGCTGCCCAAAGTTCAACACCGAAATTGCGAACGTCCAGCGATTGCTCCTACACTAAAGGTGCCAGCCCTGAAAGCTCTTGCTGGTCCTCATCTCCCATTGGTAACCTCTAAAACGAACCACAAACACTTGGGCTCTGAACTTGTTTAGGCTACTAAAACTTCCAACGTACACAGCCTCTCCTGCTCGAGCTGGCCAAAGTTCAACACCTATATTACAAACGTCCAGCGATTGCTCCTGCACTAAAGGTGCCAGCCCTGAAAGCTCTTGCTGGTCCTCATCTCCCACTGGTAACCTCTCAAACGAACCACAAACACTTGGGCTCTGAACTTGTTTAGGCTACTAAAACTTCCAACGTACACAGCCTCTCCTGCTCGAGCTGGCCAAAGTTCAACACCGAAATTGCGAACGTCCAGCGATTGCTCCTACACTACAGGTGCCAGCCCTGAAAGCTCTTGCTGGTCCTCATCTCCCACTGGTAACCTCTAAAACGAACCACAAACACTTGGGCTCTGAACTTGTTTAGGCTACTAAAACTTCCAACGTACACAGCCTCTCCTGCTCAATCTGGCCAGAGCTCAACACCAAAATTGCGAACGTCCAGCGATTGCTCCTACACTAAAGGTGCCAGCCCTGAAAGCCCTTGCTGGTCCTCATCTCCCACTGGTAACCTCTAAAACGAACCACTAACACTTGGGCTCTGAACTTGTTTAGGCTACTAAAACTTCAATGTACACAGCCTCTCCTGCTCGAGCTGCCCAAAGTTCAACACCGAAATTGCGAACGTCCAGCGATTGCTCCTACACTAAAGGTGCCAGCCCTGAATGCTGTTGCTGGTCCTCATCTCCCACTGGTAACCTCGAAAACGAACCACAAACACTTGGCCTCTGAACTTGTTTAGGCTACTAAAACTTCCAACGTACACAGCCTCTCCTGCTCGAGCTGGCCAAAGTTCAACACCGAAATTGCGAACGTCCAGCGATTGCTCCTACACTAAAGGTGCCAGCCCTGAAAGCTCTTGCTGGTCCTCATCTCCCACTGGTAACCTCTAAAACGAACCACAAACACTTGGGCTCTGAACTTGTTTAGGCTACTAAAACTTCCAACGTACACAGCCTCTCCTGCTCGAGCTGGCCAAAGTTCAACACCGAAATTGCGAACGTCCAGCGATTGCTCCTACACTAAAGGTGCCAGCCCTGAATGCTGTTGCTGGTCCTCATCTCCCACTGGTAACCTCTAAAACGAACCACAAACACTTGGGCTCTGAACTTGTTTAGGCTACTAAAACTTCCAACGTACACAGCCTCTCCTGCTCGAGCTGGCCAAAGTTCAACACCGAAATTGCGAACGTCCAGCGATTGCTCCTACACTAAAGGTGCCAGCCCTGAAAGCTGTTGCTGGTCCTCATCTCCCACTGGTAACCTCTAAAACGAACCACAAACACTTGGGCTCTGAACTTGTTTAGGCTACTAAAACTTCCAACGTACACAGCCTCTCCTGCTCGAGCTGCCCAAAGTTCAACACCGAAATTGCGAACGTCCAGCGATTGCTCCTACACTAAAGGTGCCAGCCCTGAATGCTGTTGCTGGTACTCATCTCCCACTGGTAACCTCGAAAACGAACCACAAACACTTGGCCTCTGAACTTGTTTAGGCTACTAAAACTTCCAACGTACACAGCCTCTCCTGCTCAATCTGGCCAGAGTTCAACACCGAAATTGCGAACGTCCAGCGATTGCTCCTACACTAAAGGTGCCAGCCCTGAAAGCTCTTGCTGGTCCTCATCTCCCACTGGTAACCTCGAAAACGAACCACAAACACTTGGGCTCTGAACTTGTTTAGGCTACTAAAACTTCCAACGTACACAGCCTCTCCTGCTCGAGCTGGCCAGAGCTCAACACCGAAATTGCGAACGTCCAGCGATTGCTCCTACACTAAAGTTGCCAGCCCTGAATGCTGTTGCTGGTCCTCATCTCCCACTGGTAACCTCTCAAACGAACCACAAACACTTGGGCTCTGAACTTGTTTAGGCTACTAAAACTTCCAACGTACACAGCCTCTCCTGCTCGAGCTGGCCAAAGTTCAACACCGAAATTGCGAACGTCCAGCGATTGCTCCAACACTAAAGGTGCCAGCCCTGAAAGCTGTTGCTCGTCCTCATCTCCCACTGGTAACCTCTAAAACGAACCACAAACACTTGGGCTCTGAACTTGTTTAGGCTACTAAAACTTCCAACGTACACAGCCTCTCCTGCTCGAGCTGGCCAAAGTTCAACACCGAAATTGCGAACATCCAGCGATTGCTCCTACACTAAAGGTGCCAGCCCTGTATGCTGTTGCTGGTACTCATCTCCCACTGGTAACCTCTAAAACGAACCACAAACACTTGGGCTCTGAACTTGTTTAGGCTACTAAAACTTCCAACGTACACAGCCTCTCCTGCTCAATCTGGCCAGAGTTCAACACCGAAATTGCGAACGTCCAGCGATTGCTCCTACACTAAAGGTGCCAGCCCTGAAAGCTGTTGCTGGTCCTCATCTCCCACTGGTAACCTCGAAAACGAACCACAAACACTTGGGCTCTGAACTTGTTTAGGCTACTAAAACTTCCAACGTACACAGCCTCTCCTGCTCGAGCTGGCCAAAGTTCAACACTGAAATTGCGAACGTCCAGCGATTGCTCCTACACTAAAGGTGCCAGCCCTGAAAGCTCTTGCTGGTCCTCATCTCCCACTGGTAACCTCTAAAACGAACCACTAACACTTGGGCTCTGAACTTGTTTAGGCTACTAAAACTTCCAACGTACACAGCCTCTCCTGCTCAATCTGGCCAGAGCTCAACACCGAAATTGCAAACGTCCAGCGATTGCTCCTACACTAAAGGTGCCAGCCCTGAAAGCTGTTGCTGGTCCTCATCTCCCACTGGTAACCTCGAAAACGAACCACAAACACTTGGGCTCTGAACTTGTTTAGGCTACTAAAACTTCCAACGTACACAGCCTCTCCTGCTCGAGCTGCCCAAAGTTCAACACCGAAATTGCGAACGTCCAGCGATTGCTCCTACACTAAAGGTGCCAGCCCTGAAAGCTCTTGCTGGTCCTCATCTCCCACTGGTAACCTCTAAAACGAACCACTAACACTTGGGCTCTGAACTTGTTTAGGCTACTAAAACTTCCAACGTACACAGCCTCTCCTGCTCGAGCTGCCCAAAGTTCAACACCGAAATTGCGAACGTCCAGCGATTGCTCCTACACTAAAGGTGCCAGCCCTGAAAGCTCTTGCTGGTCCTCATCTCCCACTGGTAACCTCTAAAACGAACCACTAACACTTGGGCTCTGAACTTGTTTAGGCTACTAAAACTTCCAACGTACACAGCCTCTCCTGCTCAATCTGGCCAGAGTTCAACACCGAAATTGCAAACGTCCAGCGATTGCTCCTGCACTAAAGGTGCCAGCCCTGAAAGCTGTTGCTGGTCCTCATCTCCCACTGGTAACCTCTAAAACGAAGCACAAACACTTGGGCTCTGATCTTGTTTAGGCTACTAAAACTTCCAACGTACACAGCCTCTCCTGCTCGAGCTGCCCAAAGTTCAACACCGAAATTGCGAACGTCCAGCGATTGCTCCTACACTAAAGGTGCCAGCCCTGAAAGCTCTTGCTGGTCCTCATCTCCCACTGGTAACCTCTAAAACAAACCACAAACACTTGGGCTCTGAACTTGTTTAGGCTACTAAAACTTCCAACGTACACAGCCTCTCCTGCTCAATCTGGCCAGAGTTCAACACCGAAATTGCAAACGTCCAGCGATTGCTCCTACACTAAAGGTGCCAGCCCTGAAAGCTCTTGCTGGTCCTCATCTCCCACTGGTAACCTCGAAAACGAACCACAAACACTTGGGCTCTGAACTTATTTAGGCTACTAAAACTTCCAACGTACACAGCCTCTCCTGCTCGAGCTGGCCAGAGCTCAACACCGAAATTGCGAACGTCCAGCGATTGCTCCTGCACTAAAGGTGCCAGCCCTGAAAGCTGTTGCTGGTCCTCATCTCCCACTGGTAACCTCTAAAACGAACCACAAACACTTGGGCTCTGAACTTGTTTAGGCTACTAAAACTTCCAACGTACACAGCCTCTCCTGCTCGAGCTGCCCAAAGTTCAACACCGAAATTGCGAACGTCCAGCGATTGCTCCTACACTAAAGGTGCCAGCCCTGAAAGCTCTTGCTGGTCCTCATCTCCCACTGGTAACCTCTAAAACCAACCACTAACACTTGGGCTCTGAACTTGTTTAGGCTACTAAAACTTCCAACGTACACAGCCTCTCCTGCTCAATCTGGCCAGAGCTCAACACCGAAATTGCGAACGTCCAGCGATTGCTCCTGCACTAAAGGTGCCAGCCCTGAAAGCTCTTGCTGGTCCTCATCTCCCACTGGTAACCTCTAAAACGAACCACAAACACTTGGGCTCTGAACTTGTTTAGGCTACTAAAACTTCCAACGTACACAGCCTCTCCTGCTCGAGCTGGCCAAAGTTCAACACCTAAATTGCGAACGTCCAGCGATTGCTCCTACACTAAAGGTGCCAGCCCTGAAAGCTCTTGCTGGTCCTCATCTCCCACTGGTAACCTCTAAAACGAACCACAAACACTTGGGCTCTGAACTTGTTTAGGCTACTAAAACTTCCAACGTACACAGCCTCTCCTGCTCGATCTGCCCAAAGTTCAACACCGAAATTGCGAACGTCCAGCGATTGCTCCTACACTAAAGGTGCCAGCCCTGAATGCTCTTGCTGGTCCTCATCTCCCACTGGTAACCTCGAAAACGAACCACAAACACTTGGGCTCTGAACTTGTTTAGGCTACTAAAACTTCCAACGTACACAGCCTCTCCTGCTCGAGCTGGCCAGAGCTCAACACCGAAATTGCGAACGTCCAGCGATTGCTCCTACACTAAAGGTGCCAGCCCTGAAAGCTGTTGCTGGTCCTCATCTCCCACTGGTAACCTCGAAAACGAACCACAAACACTTGGGCTCTGAACTTGTTTAGGCTACTAAAACTTCCAACGTACACAGCCTCTCCTGCTCGAGCTGGCCAAAGTTCAACACCGAAATTGCGAACGTCCAGCGATTGCTCCTACACTAAAGGTGCCAGCCCTGAAAGCTCTTGCTGGTCCTCATCTCCCACTGGTAACCTCTAAAACGAACCACAAACACTTGGGCTCTGAACTTGTTTAGGCTACTAAAACTTCCAACGTACACAGCCTCTCCTGCTCGAGCTGGCCAAAGTTCAACACCGAAATTGCGAACGTCCAGCGATTGCTCCTACACTAAAGGTGCCAGCCCTGAAAGCTGTTGCTGGTCCTCATCTCCCACTGGTAACCTCTAAAACGAACCACAAACACTTGGGCTCTGAACTTGTTTAGGCTACTAAAACTTCCAACGTACACAGCCTCTCCTGCTCGAGCTGGCCAAAGTTCAACACCGAAATTGCGAACGTCCAGCGATTGCTCCTACACTAAAGGTGCCAGCCCTGAAAGCTCTTGCTGGTCCTCATCTCCCACTGGTAACCTCGAAAACGAACCACAAACACTTGGGCTCTGAACTTGTTTAGGCTACTAAAACTTCCAACGTACACAGCCTCTCCTGCTCGAGCTGCCCAAAGTTCAACACCGAAATTGCGAACGTCCAGCGATTGCTCCTACACTAAAGGTGCCAGCCCTGAAAGCTGTTGCTGGTCCTCATCTCCCACTGGTAACCTCGAAAACGAACCACAAACACTTGGGCTCTGAACTTGTTTAGGCTACTAAAACTTCCAACGTACACAGCCTCTCCTGCTCGAGCTGGCCAAAGTTCAACACCGAAATTGCGAACGTCCAGCGATTGCTCCTACACTAAAGGTGCCAGCCCTGAAAGCTGTTGCTGGTCCTCATCTCCCACTGGTAACCTCTAAAACGAACCACTAACACTTGGGCTCTGAACTTGTTTAGGCTACTAAAACTTCCAACGTACACAGCCTCTCCTGCTCAATCTGGCCAGAGCTCAACACCGAAATTGCGAACGTCCAGCGATTGCTCCTACACTAAAGGTGCCAGCCCTGAAAGCTGTTGCTGGTCCTCATCTCCCACTGGTAACCTCGAAAACGAACCACAAACACTTGGGCTCTGAACTTGTTTAGGCTACTAAAACTTCCAACGTACACAGCCTCTCCTGCTCGAGCTGGCCAAAGTTCAACACCGAAATTGCGAACGTCCAGCGATTGCTCCTACACTAAAGGTGCCAGCCCTGAAAGCTGTTGCTGGTCCTCATCTCCCACTGGTAACCTCTAAAACGAAC